>NC_141021.1:40707500-40872500 GCF_052040795.2 Danio rerio | reverse complement strand
AATCACCATGCTTATTGAAAACACAGAAAAAGTTTTTTATTTTTTTATTTTTAACAGCTTGTTCTTAGAGTAACAGGTGATTTCTTGGCATTTTCACATTGAGCGTCTTACAGCTCAGGGACAATTGACATTTTTAATTCTTGTAAATGGATTTTTTTTTAATAATTTGTGGTAATTTGTATAATGATATTTAGCAAACGTATTAATGATGCTTTTGTGTCCAAGTGTTAGAAATATTAATGATGATGATGATAATAATAATAATAATAATAATAATAATAATAATAATAATAATAGAAAAAAATTAAAAATAAAAAAATAAAACTGGTAGCCAAAAAGTACCATCTTCGGCATATACAAATAAAATCAGCAAGTAATAAATTGATAATTAGGTACAATTGAAGAAGCACTGATAACGTTTTAGATCAGAACATAAGTTTTTAATCTTGTAGATGCAACAAAGCCCCAAAAATCACCATTCCCATGCAAGGGAGCCACATTCTGATAAGTAAAATACATTTTTATTTCTTGTATAAAAACTTATAAATATTATTTGGTATATCACTTGAAAAAAATGTTTCTATAATTTATTTAGATTATGACATTTTCCTGACTCATAAAAGCATGAAATAGATAAATATTTATATATTTATTTAATATTTGATTACTTACATTTATTTGAACCTAAATTGCATTTATTTATTAAATCAGGTTGAGATTTTTAATTTAAATCTTGTTTAATCATATTTTGGCTATTTTTATAAAATTATTTAAAGTAAATTATTTATTTAATTTGCTTTTTAATAAATTAATAATTTATTTGCTTACTTGATACCAAAATGTGTTTTTTATATATCTAAATAAAAGTTTCTGGATTTTAAGTATTATTTTTCACTTTTTTTCCCAAACATTTCATGCATCCTCAGCACTCGCCTGCAGACCCCAATTGTTTAAGATAATTTACTAATTAATATTAAGTAGAATAGTAGTTATAATATTTTTGGGTATCAGAAACTAGAATAGGATCATGAATGTGCCTTAAAGAATGCCCAATATGCTATTAATGTGCATATTACTAAGCAATTAGTTAGTAGTAAATATGTATTCTTACTCTAAAGTCTTCCTGCAGTATGATGTAATAATTTATTTTATACTCCTAATATTACACTGCAAAACTTTACCTCCTTATCAACCTAAAGCAATATTCATTGAAGCATTCTGTACATCTCTTTTTCAGTTTCAGTGATTTCTCTCTAAAACTTTTTCCATCCCTTTTTGAGTCTGATCTTGCAAGTGACACTCCGAAATCTGAAATTGGCAGAGGCGAGAGTTCTGGGTCCCTTTGAACTGTACAGAGTCTTCACAATTCTTTTGGCTGATGATGCTATGAATTTTTAATGTTTCATTTGTCGACGATCCTCGGGCCCACGCAAGCGTAGCGCCTTGCATTATTGATACGCTGGCACTTGCAGCGTCTGTGTCGCCTTTGTATTGGCTGCCATTCGCTGTGCCCTGAGGGAGAGTTTCTTCTACCTAAAGCCATTTCAGAGGAAGTTGTTTTCAAAGAAAAGCTGGATACACTTCATCCCGCAACTCACAATTAATTACAGTCCATGGGACACGTTCCTCCCTGCTGCCATGTTTCACTTTAGTAAGAGTTATTTTGAGAAATACTATGATTTTTATTTTTTATTTTTTTTGTATAGTGGATAGTTTCAAAGGAGGTGGAAAGGAAAGGATCTCTTATTTTCCATCCAAGGCTAGCTGAGCTTTACTCTACAACAGGTGCATTGTCAGCACAGAATGTGTTGAAAGGTTGTGGACGAGTTTCATCTCAATGTGTTTTTGTCTGAGCCAAGACCTGCACTCAATCCATCTGCAGACTGTCTACCAGGATGAAGCTTCTACCTGAGACTTTTCACAGCTGTGTTCATTTTCTCAACTGATAGACTTCGTTTCAGTTTTATTATGTGTAAAAGTGGTGATTGAATGAACAATGTCTTAGTGGAATGCGTCAGTTTTCCTTGATGATTTCAAACTAGGTTTTCATAAGAGTAGGAATAAAATAAGAATAAAAATAATAGGAAGAAAATATAAATATAAAAAATGAAAAAATGTTGTGCCTTATAGTTTCCCACCAGTGATGATATACAGCCATATCACACTGCTACAAGTGTGATATTATGTTTATACAACAGTTCAACAGCATAATATTTAAAAAAAGAAAATCAAACACGGAAACTCTAAAAATCCTTTTGTATGAGGAACTACTTTCTTCGCCATTCATTCACACCTGCAGCTGACATCAGAACAGCAGAAACCATTGCTACTTTACCACTGTCACTTTAGAGCTAGTATTTGAATGATTCTCTAGCGTAATAGCTAAAGTGATGACAAAACAATTGATTTTGCTTACATTTTAGCATTATAAGACTGAACGACATGAAACGCCATCAGTCTAAAGACATTTCCCAGTATTTTTCTTTTGCAATCAGGACATCACAATAATTAACCCTAAAAACCCAAAGCAAACACTACCAGACTGCTGTATAAATACAACAATACGACATACAAAAGAAAGAGATGCACTTAGAAAGTCACTTACATGTTTTATAATGATTTGATCAGCTGTAGTTTGAAATTACACTGATTTTTTTCTCCTCTAAGAGCTTATTCTGCGGTCTCTGTCTCCATCTTGGGGATTGTCAACAGTCTTTGCTCTGCTCAATATGACAGGCTGATGGATGCAGTTGCGCTGTATCTCCAAAGTGATATTTAAAACAGGCACTATCCTTATAAATAAACTGCATAGTTGCAATCTAAAAAATTACATTCTCACCAAAAAAGCCCCAAAAGTACATTATGTTGTCCAACAGCAATATTTGTCAAACTAGTGCGTTTATTAATCTGCTCTATGTGGGTGTAGTAATACAGAAGGTTGAAGAGGCTGTTTAACAATTAGGCTGATTAACAATTTTACGTACATACATACATACATATATATATATATATATATATATATATATATATATATATACATACATATATATATATATATATATATATATATATATATATATATATATATATATATATATATATATATATATATATATATATATATGTGTGTGTGTGTGTGTGTGTGTGTGTGTGTGTGTGTGTGTGTGTAAAATTGTTAATCAGATGACTTTTATTTACATTTATTTATTTATATTCATACAATTTTTAAATATACATAAAAAACGATTTTATTTATTCATTTTCAGAATATACTGTACCATTTTAAGATACATTAGATCATAAAACCAAAGACATAATGTTTTAGAATAGACCAAAAATATACAATTATTTGAAAATCTTTGACCTGATGGTTAAAAGAATGTAAAAAAAAAGTATTTAAGTTGATATCTAAGTGCGTAGCAAGGCTTATTATTAATCAAATTTTAAGTTTTACAGTAATAAATGTACAAAATGGCTTAATAGATCATGATCTTTACCTAATATTCTAATGATTTTTAGCATAAATGAAAAATCTATAAAACGTATTTTTGGCTATTTCTACAATACACTCATGCAACATAAAACATACTGTAAGGCAATTTAACTGACGCTGCAAGGAACTAATCTAACTAATGCTGCTGTACACATAATAAGAGTGACACATATTAAACATGATTAGAATTCAAAATGATGAAACCTTCTAAATAAATAAAATGTGGGGAACATGTTCACAATCCCAAAGCCCATTAGCATACGGTACGCTTAAATGCATCAAAATGTAAATCTAAAGTACTCACTACATCGCCATAGATGACAACACACGTCACAGTCAACAACCACAGTCTAACCTCAAACAAACAGCCCTAGAACACACACATGCAAGCCTGTGCACACACAAGCAGAGAGAGAGAGAGAGAGAGAGAGAGAGAGAGAGAGAGAGAGAGAGAGAGAGAGAGAGAGAGAGAGAGAGAGAGAGAATGAGTACAGACATTACAGCTGTCAGTCAGTGTTTCCACAGTAAAGATAATGAAATATGGCATTGTAAAGTGTTGTGTTCCGACAGTACACAACCTTAAAACAAACAAGTTTACATGCTTCTGCTCCATATTACCCTGATAAAAAAAAGAAACCATGACAGATGTTTTAATGGTTTCCAATACAAATACCACTGAAAACATTACATGCCATCAAACTTGAACCACAAAAAGCAGTTCATTTAATGGTTTTTAATATATTCTAATATACTGTTTTCAACATGACACTAACACAAGGCAACAAATACCACTAGAGACCCAATGCATCATTAAAGTTTCCATTAAAACCAATTCAAAATATCTGATGGTTTCTATTTTTTTGCAGGGTATAGGCAGTCATTATAGTATATGCCTCTGGGTTGACATGGATTTGAATGTGTTGTTTTCGTCAAGTACATAAAGATCTAAATTGGCTGTTTAGTGCCTCGGAGTGTTTCTGCCGCATGCTGTTTTTGTTGGTCATTGAATATTGTCACAGTTTCTAACTTGTTGGTGGCGTCATGGATGACTAATCCCATTTCTCAATAGCTTTAGGAACCTAAACAAGGGTGAGGGGGGTGTTAGGTGTCATGCGGGGAAGTTGTCACAAGAGCTAGATTTCAGAAACGATAAGGTTTGCATTAAAAGGTCAATTATTCACATGCTTGTTAGGGAAATGTTGGTTGTAATCAATCTGATTAATGCTGAATAATGTGATAAATATTGTGCTTTTTAACAGTTGGGTAAACAAATGAAAACACACTGGCATACATTTAGCCAATAGTCTATATAACTAACTTATTTATATGAATGCAGAAGTTATAACATGTCATACTGGCAGCATTTTAATTAAGGTTGAAGTTCATGTGTTTTATTTAATTCATGAAAGGCATATTAGAAGTTTTTGAGGGGCATGTTATCAAAAAATAAATAAAACTTAACTTTGACTATGATAAAGGTAAAGATGTGTTTTTGAAAGGTCAAACTTTAAATAGATCTGTTGTAGAAAATCAGGTTTACATAAACCATAAGAAACCATTCAAACTTTAATTTCATCCCTTCTTCATTCAAATGATTGTTTCATTTACTGTATGGGTTTATTAGAAGCTCATCAGTTTATCTGTCCAAGTCAGGACTGTTTTATCATTTTAGGCACTGCTGGAGTAACTGGAGCGCTGAATGAGCTGGAAACAAAACCAAAATCACAGGATCATATGTGCTGGTATTGGCTTGTTTTAAATAGGAGCAACATATCCGAAATGGAGTTTTGATTAACCAGCTCAAGTTGATTGCCAGCTCAAGTTGCAAAATGTTTCATGTGCAGTCTAAAAAACAGTGCAATCAAATGTTTCATTGACAAATTGAACATTAATCCAGGCTATTTGCTTAAGGCAGTGGATCGCAGGTTTAAAAAAAATACAAATAAATAAATAAAAAACTAACATTTAATTTCTTGCACATATTAATCATATCTCTTCATACAATCTACCATTGTATTGCTTTAGGGTTTCAGGTTCAAGTAAAAATCTTCTATTGGCAAAAAGTCAAGTTTCCAGCATTTTGCATGCACTGAGATGATTAGTAAACTTTCATTTTTGAGCTGAACAATCACTTTAAGGAATTTACTGTAAATAAATGTGATTCTCCCAGAATCAAATGTTCTTATTGCAATTAATTGCTAAAGCATTCATTACGGTACTGTATTATCATGAAATCCCTGCTAAAAATATTACTTTATCGGGTATTTAAAAAAAAAAATAAATAAAAAATATATATATATATATATATATATATATATATATATATATATATATATATATATATATATATATATATATATACATAACTACTTTATGTCCAGAGGAAATAAATGTTTTAAGAAAATTAGATTGCAAAAAGATAAAGAAATACAAAAGGTAACAAATCTCATTTGTAAACATTAGTTCATGCAATCATCAGCAGGGAAGAAAAGCCATATTATCACTTGTTAAAGTTGATAAAAAAAATACAACTGAAATGTATGCTAATAACCCCATTTCATAAAACGACTGTTGATATTGAAGCATTAATTAAGAAATGAACATAACTTAAGATTAACGAAATCTTTTTCCAGTTGTCGTTAATTTGACTTTAGTTAATTAAACTGATGCTAGCAAATGGAGTCTATACGAAAACAACAAAATACCTAAAAAAACAAACAGAATTTCCAGGTGTATGCCAGATTATGTGAAAATATGGTAACACTTTACTTGAAAGGGTGTTCATGGGGCTGTCATTAAACCTTTAAAATCATAATTTATTTATGTCAAGTTGTTTTAACAAACAATGTCATCTTTACATTTAAACTGTCATAACTGAGCAAATGTCACTTATTAATAGTTGTCATAAGCATGCATAAAATCTTATTCACATACATGTCATGATTATAAAGGTTTCATGGCAGTCTTATGAAGTGCTACCGAAAATATTAATGTTTGAAAATATATCACTTATTAAGTCTTCATCATTTAGTGCTGGGATGTAAAAAACCTGCTGCCTGAGGTAGTTAAAATGTACTCTAAAAGTTGTCCCCAATATCAATATTCTGCATATTCATTATTGCAATATATTAAATTAAATATATGCATATAAACTACTGTATATACCATATCTAAACATATGGTATATACAGTATATATATATACAGTATATATATATATATATATATATATACAGTATATATATATACAGTATATATATATATATATATATATATATATATATATATATATATATATACAGTATATATATATATATATACTAGACTAAAAAGTGTGACATCTAGTTCCAATTTTCAATACTTGTTCATAAATAAACTTTTTTGTTTTTTTTTTAATTGGGAAAGAGAGAATACTTAATCATAACTCAATACAGAGACACTGGCAGAAGTAATTAGGGTTAGGACTGACAATTTGGAGTAATCTGCATTGACAGTTCACAAAAGCTGACTGTTGAAAGACTCAAATGTGTGTTATTATTAAAACTGACATTTCCATCACAGGTTCATGACGGGTTTAATTATATAGAGCCATGAAACAGAATGAAAAAAATTCTGTAGTATATCTCGGTTTTTATTCATAATAGAGAACTAGCATGCGTAATGAATTTGAGATGGACAGGGACGATCTCATTGTCAGCTCTCTCTATTTTATTAAAGACATTTCATGGCAGCAGTTCTGCCAACTCAGTCCTGCCAACTTGACTAGACAAGGACAGACTAATATCAGCACTGTACCAAAGACAGCATAGGTCACTGTACGTCAGTGTCATCTGCTTTAACAGAAAGACATGGCTCTGTTGAGTCCCTCCAAAAATAACCAGTCATATGTCATTGTTTTAAAGTGAGATTTGCGTAGATACACCTTTAATATTCTGCCACTGCCGATGGAATAAAAACACCTATTTGATTGCTTCATTTACACTGAGGGTGAGAAAACGAACTTCTGACAACAGCTATGTTTCCATCCACCTATATTTATGCGCATTTTGCATGCGCATAAATTTTGAAAATGCTAATAAAAAACGCATGCGCATAACCGAGTAGGATAAACTTTTTATTCAATAAGAAAAGATGTGCATAAACTACGATGTAAACACTTTTACTGCACAAATTTCAGTATGCATATTAAAAAAGGTCACATTTTGTAATAAGAGATCATGTGATGATGAAAATGTGTGTAAATGGACAAACCAGCAAGCTATGCACACTGTACACCATCTGAACTGTTGTTTTGGTCATTCTAAAATACCTTTCCGTTTAAGTATTAGTGTTATTATATCAATAATGACCTCCAGAATCAAGAGCGTCTGTGCTCCGCATCTGACACCTTCAAACGCCACTGCGTGTTCACTGCATGCTAGGATTGCCTTCTAAGGCATTTATAAAGTCATTAATTAGATGAAGAATAGATTGACAGTTTCTCCTACTGCAGCAAATTCCCTTTTTACAGTTGATATTTGGCGCCAGGTAATCAGGAAGTGATGATTTTGTTCGCTTTGACTCATTGAATGGAAACGCTGCTTTATTTGCACGTCTTTTATGCGATAATCTAGTTTTGGGCGTAAAGTTCATTCACATTTTTGGATGGAAATATAGCTACAGATAATCTATCTCGACTATTGTTATCATAATTTGTGCAGAAGTAATAGAAATTATTTAGTTGAGTCATGTGACACAGTGTTCAAATGAACTCCAGACGCACCTGAAGATTGCCACCCTGATGAAAATAATGATGATTTTAAAATAATACTCATGTTAATAAAGGATTTACATTTTTTTTTGCTTACTTTCTGAGTGCCTTGGATGATTTTGGTGTTTATCTTATGAATTGCTTATCCAAAGAGCACGGACACATTAATTACCCCTAAAGCACTTTTTGTTTGACTTTGAATTTAACAAACAGAAATTGTAGATGTTTTAGAGCCAGTAGAGTTCATTTCAGCTGGAAACAGCACAGAATTGAATGCACACCCTTAAAAAATCATAATGGAATGCATGATTCCATGAAGAACATTTACCACTGAGAGGCTTATTCATGCCTTCATCACATCTCGTCTTGATTTTTGTAATTCTCTTTTTGGGGGGTAACCAGCAAGTTCTCTTAGGAGGTTGCAGTACATTCAAATTTCAGCTGCACGTGCTTTGACAGATCTTCATGCCATCACATTACTCCAGTCCTTCAACAACTTCATTGGCTCCCTGTTTAGGCATGTATTGATTTTAAGACTCTGATTTTAACCTACAAAGCAGTACATGAGTTAGCTCCAGATTACGTTTGTGACCTGGTAACTTTTCCGACTCCTACTCATCGTCTTCGTTCTGCATCTGGACTCACTTTTTATCAGCCGCGCTGTTTACTAAAAACCATGGGAGGTAGGGCTTTTTCTTATACTTTGCACCAAAATTATGGAATGCATTACCCATAATCATTGGGAATGCAATTTCTTTGGATAGTTTTAAGAAGCTTCTTAAGACATCTTTTTAGCAAAGCATTTAATTTGTAATCATCACTATCACTTTTATGCAATTTGTAACATTTTGCTTATTTATTGTTCTTTATTGTGTTATTATTGCAATGTGACTTCTGGCTTCTTACTGGGATTTTATGCAAGCTTGTAATCAGTGTTGCCAGATACAGCTGACTTTTTCCAGCACAAAAGCTGTCCAAAACCCACCAAAACACACAAAAAAGCCCAAAATTACTTAATGTTGTGTTGATTACACTACCTATTAGAGTATAATTTACTTTTGAAATGGGGTATACATTTTTCCCATTTGGCATTTTAAATTCTTTTGAAGATAATTTGGTGCTGCTTGTCAATCAGACAACCCTTCTATGTTTGTTTTTGATGTCACTTGAGGAAAAAGAAAAGATGGATAAGTGTCATGATAAACCGTAAGTTTACTTGCAGGTGCGTGATGCGTGTACATGCAAAGGAGAGTAAGATTGGTCCAGGAGTCAGATTTTGATACCACTTTCCTTCACCTACTCTTGCGGGTGGGCGCAGCGGTTTGTGCTATGCACTGGTCACTACTAACTGAATGGAGTAGGAGCACACAGTTTTGTTTTGTTAAAGGGCCATGAAACCCCCCTATTTCAGTTCAAGTCTACCTCAGAATTTTTAAAAGCAATTGCATCATAATGGGCGAGGAGCACTGCGAGCAGAGGCAAGAGTGGGCGTGACCAGCAGAGCAGGGGAGAAGGAGGGGAGCAAACAACTGTTGTCAGTTGGCTCACAAAATGAGACACAAACCGTGAGGAGACGCATGATTTTATACTTTACAAAGTTAAAATGCAAAGAAATAAACAGTAATTTAATGTCCTGCTACATATGTTATTCGCAATTTCACACACACAACCACAATTTATCTAAAGATAATCGTGTTTATATAGACACTATAAATGAGGACTTCTCCCACAATCCCCAAGTCTGAATGCAGACTCAGTGCAGCAGGTCTCTTGCCCTGCCTATTTCAACCATTAGCCCTGGTGGTAATCTGGAGGATTTAGGTGAACACAGCAGCACGGCGATGTGTCTAAATGTGAATGACCTCAACTGATAAAAGACAAAGTCCGCCACTCTCCAATTCTTGTACTATTCTCCCAACAAAAATGCTTGCTGCACACATACAGCTTTGCTGTATCAGCCCTGACAAGACTGCGGGGAAAAACATGCAACAAACCCAGTGGATCATGAAAACAAATACATACGACCCTTCATGAACAACTAAATACTGCGTGCTGTTTGCAGAGTCCATGAACGTGGTTTCACCCAGTGATCAACATAGGATCTCCTTCGCAAAGCACTTGCAGTCATGAATAATTAAGAAGCGCAATCTTGTCATAGGATAAAAAAAACTGATGCGTCATCACTCCACTTGCAGTTTTGCACCGATTTTGATCCCGCCCATATAATTATTTTAAACCTGGAAGATAAAATTAGCTGAGAAAAGCTCAAAATTATCCAGTTTTCCCCACAATTAAAGCTGACAGGTGCTAACGTTGTATTAAGTGATGCTCAATACACACAAATCTATTAAAATTTAAAAAATTTCTTGAACCTTTAAATAAGTTGCACATAAAAGTTACGTTTTAAAACTGCCCAAATTTTGTCAACCCAGCTATGCCCTTTTTTTACCTGCACAAATTCAAAACCGTCCAATCTTGCAACACTGCTTGTACATCTTTGCATTTTTTATTTGTTATTGTATATCTTGTAAGGCTTTGAGTTTAGGAAAATTGTATCAAAAATAAAATGTATTATTTACTACTACTAGAAAAGTAGGAGGATTCGTTTTAGAAAGTGAAAGACATTTGTTTGTTTCTGTTTGTTTAGCTTTCTCAATTTCTCCATTTTAAGTATTACTACTGTTTTCTCATGTTTTAGGTATGGAGAATTCCATAGTCATAATGGTTTTATAAGGAACAGTTGTTTTCTGTATACCCCTACCCCTAAATTCAACCCTCGCAGAAAGTATTCTTCGGTTTTACATTTTCAAAATACTTCACTTCATATGATTTATTAGCCGTTTCCTTATGGGGACCAATACAAATTGTCCCCACAAGGCCAAAATTACAAGAATTAAATACTAGTATTACTATACTTAAGGGGACATTTGATCCCCACAATGTGATGAATATCAGGTGCATGTGCACACACTATGCATAAAAAAATAAATAAATCACTGAGTGTGATAAAACAGTAACAAGGGAGTCTCTTGATAATAGAAGATAATACCAAATGCAATCACACATGAAAAAAGCAAAGCCAGATGTTTGTTCACATTTGCGCTGCTGTGGCTTTCATTGTCACCGTCTGGGCCGTTCAACAGAGCGTAATGTTCCAATAGACGCGAGCAGAGCAGCTCTCCCTTCCAGCACAGTTTCTGTTGTCTGCCAGTTTACCTTTCGCCATGTGCATTAGGACCAACAGGCCAGTCTTACCCCTCCGGCTGGCATTCTTTAACAAACCACTTGGTTTCCAAAAGCACTAATACTCTCTTTTTCTCTGCCTTCAAGGGGTATTCTAGTGCTTTTCTTTGAGCTCGTTTCACTCCTCTGCCTCCTGTGCCAGTTTGCATATTGTAAAAGGCAGATTAGGAAGCTCCTGTTGCATTATTGATAAGATTTTGTCACAAAGCATTGATTGCACTCTGAGTTATTCTGCCAGCCTTGTTTCCCTTGAATACTTTTGTCAGAGCTTTTCTGGAAACCAGAGAAAGACACAGAACAGAGGGACGCATCTGTAAGCTGCTTAGAAATGTTTAAGTTTGCATAAAGCCTTCCTTTAGGAGGAGGCCAAGGAGTGAGGTCCAAGTAAATGTCAGGTTAAAACAGAAAGAGCAAATTGTGACATTAAAATTATAAATAATGTAGCTTTTAAAGCACATTATACTAAACCACCAGACACCTAATTCTCAGAAAGACAAAAACAGTCAAAGGTCCTAAGAAGTGCTTTGAAATATGCATTTTTATTCATTTTTTTATGTAATCTTAATTTAAACCACAAAAAGAGGGTGAGATATAGTGTAGCCCCTCCTCTTTTTTAAAAACAGCCAATAGCATTTTGTGTATTTATTTTTTTTTTACAGCTCTGCCAGTGAGAGCAGTTGAACTTAAGGGGACGGGGCATGTCAGATACTAGAGAACATTTGATTGGTTAAGATTTGATGAGAAACTGTAGTTTGAGGTGTCGTGAAAAAAGAATGTTGCTCCATACAGTATAGGGGGTAGTAACAAACTTAAAGCTTTACATGTTTATATCAGTTTTATATCTTCTAAAGGTGACTTTTGTCACTGTTTTTGAGCACGCTAGCTTATAGATATCTTAAAAACTAACAATACTGAATTCAACATCCAAAAAAAGTATTTTAATTTTATGGGACCTTTAAGACGAGTGATCTTGTCTATGCAGATCGCTGGAGAACTATACACACACCACATGAACTCCCACTACCAGAATGCATTGCACCAATATCTCCTGCCTCAGCTGATGGTCATTTGGACACACACACACACACACAGCTGCGGTTCATTCCAAATGATTACAAGATTATATATACCAGTTTGTGTTCCCCTCTCATTGCCTGTTGTTGTTTTGTTGGTCTCATGATACCTATGTGTTTCCTGGTCTGTTTTGCCTTGTCTTAGTTTAGTTTTAGCTTTCATTAAATGTATGTTAAAAGCTGCATTTGAATCTGCAATTCATTTTTCTCCTCTGCACTACACAAAGACAAAAAGACAAGGGCATTTTTAAGTTCCAGTGATGCTTTAAGTGTAAAAGAGGATCATAAAAATAAATAAATAAATAAATTAATTAATTAATTAACATTAAATATTATATACAGTGAGAGTAAAAAGTATTTGATCCCTTGCTGATTTTGTTGGTTTGCCCACTAAGACATGGTCATTTTATACTTTTAATGGTAGATGTATTCTAACATGGAGAGACAGAATATCAAAAAGAAAATCCAGAAAATAACTTTAAAGGCACAGCCTTTGTTTGCAAGCAAAGCAGACAGACGTTTGGTGTACTTAACCACAAGGTTAGCACACATATCAGGGGGAATTTTGGCCCACTGTTCTTTGCAGATCCTCTCTAAATCATTAAGGTTGGTGGGCTGTCGCTTGGCAACTCGGACTTTCAGCTCCCTCCATAGATTTTCGATTGGATTGAGGTCCGGAGACTGGCTGGGCCACTCCATGACCTTAATGTGGTTCTTCTTGAGCCACTCCTTTGTTGCCTTTGCTGTATGCTTCGGGTCGTTGTCATGTTGGAAGACCCAATCACGGCCTATTTTCAACTTCCTGGCAGAGGGGAGGAGGTTGTCCTTCAGGACTGCACAGTACATGGCTCCATCCATTTTCCCACTGATGCGGTAAAGTAGCCCTGTGCCCTTGGCAGAGAAACACCTCCAAAACATAATGCTTCCACCTCCATGCTTGACGGTGGGTAGAGTGTTTCTGGGGTCATAGGCAGCATTTATCTTCCTCCACACATGACGAGTAGAGTTTAGGCCAAATAGTTAAATTTTGGTCTCGTCTGACCACAGAACCTTCTCCCAATCACTTTGTACATCTTTGAGGTGATCATTTGCATATTTTAGGCAGGCCTTCACATGTGCCTTCTTAAGCAGGGGTACCTTTCGGGCACTGCAGAATTTTAATCCTTTGCGGCCCAAAGTGTTGCCAATTGTTTTCCTGGTGACTGTGGTCCCAGCAGCCTTAAGGTCATTCACTAACTCCTGCTGTGTGGTTGCAGGCCGATTTCTCACAGTCCTCATGATCATTGCCACCCCACGAGGTGAAATCTTCTGTGGAGCACCAAACCGAGGTCTATTGATGGTCAGGTTATACTTCTTAAATTTTCTCACAATTGCACCAATGGTTGTTACTTTAATACCCAGCATCTTGCTAATGTTTTTGTAGCCCATTCCAGATTTGTGCAGGTCAACAATCCTGTCTCTGAGGTCCTGAGAGAGTTATTTGGTCTTACCCATGTTGGAGGGTTTGGAATCTGTCTGATTGTCTGATTCTGTGAACAGGTGTCTTTCACACAGGTGATTAGTTAGAAGAGGTGTCTTCAATTCAGGTAACAAGTTGATTGGGAGTGTCTAACTGGTCTGTGAAACCCGGAACTCCTAATGCATACTAGGGGATCAAATACTTATTAAAAATATTTTCTTTAAAGTTATTTTCTGGATTTTCTTTTTGATATTCTGTATGTCCGTGTTAAAATACATCTACCATTAAAAGTACAGAATGATCAGGTCTTTTTTAGCGAACAAACCAACAAAAGCAGCAAGGGATCAAATACTTTTTACTCTCACTGTATGTATATATATATATATATATATATATATATATATATATATATAACATCAGTAATCATTATTATGACCTCTAAGCAGTTATGTCACTTACTAACTGATGAAGCAGTGATGCTGTGATACCAGCATACAGTCAAAAGAGCTGCCAGGATGGAAGCTCTTACCTGAGTTAAGTGTGCAGGTCACGGTAGACACACAGTGGTGGAAATAAGCTGCAAGTGTGACATTTATGTTGCCCTGTGGCAGCGATGCATGAAGCTCACACATCAGTGTCACTGCTGTCATTTACTTCAGATTGAGATTTCCTGTTTTTCTCATGCTCACTAAAGCTGAATAAACTCTGTCAATGAAAACACGTCTTCTCTGACCACTTTAACTTGTTTCCAGTTTCCACTTGGTTTGAAAACACACAGTAACAGACTAAGTAAGGTGTTGTGTACATCTTGTAAGAATGTAAGAAAAAGAAAATAAGGGTGTTAAAGAGATTCACCTAGAAACAACAAACTGTCATTATTTATTTACTTCATTTGTTCCAAACTAGCTTGAGTTTCTTTCTTCTGCTAAACCCAAAGGAAGAGATTTTGTGGTTTCCAACATTCTTCAAAACATTTTTTTTTGTGTACTAAAAAAACAAGATTTGAAACCACTTGAGGGCGATTAAATTAACAAATTTGTTCAAACTTAATCCGTTTAATCGAATAAATACTTCATGATTTGTACATGCAGCAGGTTTCAGGGCCCCTGTGAAATATCAAGGAGTTTTTAAAGCTGGTGCTGGAGTGATGCAACACGGCTGAAGGCAAATCCACATGCAGTGAATGGTGAATTGTGTATGTATCCTGAGCAGATTAGAGCTTCAGCCACTGTGGCAGGCCTGATACACAGTTAAGCCACTATAGTAGCTGCATATTTATTTAGCAGTCATCAGAGCATTTTCATTAGTATATAGGATAATAAAGGCTTGTGAGTGTGGGGAATATTGTTACATTTCTGAACTGTTCATTTTAATCTTTGTTTATCATTTTATTTTATTTTTGTTTGTTTTATTTATTCTATGCAGTTTTTTAAATTTTATTATTAATTTCATTATAGTTTCAGTTATATGTAATGTAGTACATCAAATTAAACTAAATAAAACAAATAAAAAGTATATCCTTTATGACAAAAAAGTATGGTAATTTAATAAAGATGGTAATTTACCACAAAATATGAACATTTATTTTATGTTCATAGTGTATTATTGATTGTTAAATTTTATCAACCACAGCTGCCGTTATATATATATATATATATATATATATATATATATATATATATATATATATATATATATATATATATATATATATATATATATATACACATACATACATACATACATACATACATATATATATATATATATATATTTATATATATATATATATATATATATATATATATATATATATATATATATATATATATATATATATATATATATATATATATATATATATATATATATATATATATATATATATATATATATATATATATATATATATACACATACACACACACATACACACACACACACACACATATATACATACAGATTTTATGGATATTTTTACATTGTACTTAAACAAAGATTTAATAAATGCTGTAATAATATACTGTACTGCTCATGGTTAATTAATCTTAACTAATGCATTGATGTTAACAAATGACTTTTTTACAACACATACATACTGTACACTGTAAAAAGTGATTAGCTGATTTTACATAAAAAAAAAAAAAAAAAAAATATATATATATATATATATATATATATATATATATATATATATATATATATATATATATATATATATATATATATATATATATATATATATATATATATATATATATATTCTGTCCATAAATGATTAGGTAAATGAAGCCTGTGCATTATAAAATACAAGTTTGATATATTTTATTCAGTTAAGTGGTAACACTTAAATACTTTTACAATAAGGTTGCATGAGAATGTTAGTTAATGTATTCACTAGCATGAACAAACATTAAACAAAACATTTATTACAGTATTTATTGATATTAGTTAATGTTAATTAATGAAAATACAGTTATTCATTGATAATTCATATTAACTTACAGAACATTAACTAATGATAACAAGGATTAGGTTTGGATTTGCATCAGTAAATGTTAAACTATGATTAATAAATACTTTAAAACTATTGTTCATAATTAGTTCATGTTAGTAAATACATTACCGAATGAAACCTTATTGTAAAATGTGACCAGTTACATGAAAAAAACCAAATAATCATTAGAAATGACATCTTTGGGTTCATTAATATATTAACCAGTGCTGAAGAATTTCTCAAGTCTTTAATATTCATACAAACTAAAAAAGTTCTTTATTTACTGTATTTGCACTCATTCAGTCAACACTTTTTTTCCCTGGTGGACATATATATTATGGATTTGTGGGCTTGAGGCTTTATCAAGATACATTTTGCTGAAATTATCTGATCGTTATGTGTTTGCGTGGATGTGTATAAAGGATATTACATTACTGTTCATATATGAAGAGAAGATGAAAGGTGTAGATAGCTGTGCTCAGTATCTGAGGCTGCATTGATCCAAGTATTGATGCAGTGCCTCCTCAGTCCATCTTTCGAGCCACAGACAATCAGTCCATTGTTAGTGATGCAAACAGAATATTAAGCACATGTGTGTGTTCAACACAATAGAAGTTCACAATATGATAAAACGCAAGAGCTCAGTTTCACAAGTGAGTGAGCTTCATCCAACAAAATCTCATGGCAATTCACAACCTCAACGTCTCTTTCTCTTTGTTCTCAATACATCTCATGAATCTCATTTGCAGTTTTTTTTTTAGATATTTAGATTGCGACTTGTAATGTTAGGGCTATGCTACAGCGAATGCGATTTTCCAGCAGTGATATTCATATTGATCTGAGCTGAATCAACTATACTTTATTTAAAAAGTAAAATATACGGAAAAAAAAACTAAACAAAAATGCAGCTGTGGTAGGCAGAATATTATTATTATTAAAATGCCTCAGAAATATATATATTTTTTAAACAAATCAAAATTTTACTGTAAATTACTGTATTTTATTAGGTTTAAACACCATTGTTTAAACGTACTAAAAGCTACATATTGTACTTTTGTTCCAACAGACAAAATTACAACTGAAGCAAGTGACAATAAGAAAGTCAAATAATGAGCAAAAGCAAACAAACAGCTTTTCTACAAGAAGAGAAACTAATACACTGTATAGATCAGGGATCACCAAACTTGTTTCTGGAGGTCCGGTGTCCTGCAGATTTTAGCTCCAATCCTAATCAAATACACCTTAAAAAGCTAATCAAGGTCTTACTAGGTATACTTGAGACACACCAGCAGGTGTGTTGAGGCAAGTTGGAGCTAAACCCTGCAGGGCAATGGACCTCCAGAAATGAGATTGATGACCCCTGGTATAGAAGATGCTCTGATGTCATTCACAGTACTATTAAACATCATAATGGTAAGATACATGAAACAAAAGTAAAGCAATACACATTATTTATTACATTAGATGTAACATAAAAGTCTAATGCATATAACACTAAAAAGAGCAATAGAAATGTCAACAAAAAAAAAGAAAAATATTAAGTGTCTTGCAGGGAATTTTGGCATATAAAAGTTATTATTATAACCTCTAAAGATATATTTCTTCCATATTATGGTTATTCGCTGTATATTTTAAAGACACTTATTGTTAATCAGGTTACATATTTAACAGAGCATTTTTACAGTTAAAATCACAGCAATTTTTATAGTGTAGCACAAAACCAGCATTGTGTGAAACTGAATGTGTGCAATCAACTGAACAAAAACTTCATAATGGGCTTTTGATTAATGCCTGTTTTCTTTGTAAAGATATTTGCTTTGTATAAAGTGCTACATAAATAAATGTGACCCGACTTAGGGCAGCTTAGGGCAAAGATCTACAGATTTGGGTCACACTCACATACAGAGTAACTGAGAAATATTACAGATCTGCTGAATGTTGTGACTGTTTATCAGCTTTTCCTCAAACATCTGGCAAAGATAGTTCAGTGTTCTGAAGAATGAGGAAATAAGCATTCAAGTGGATTTTCATAAACTCATTTCGAGAGGAACATGTGATATGATTGTGCACGACTGGCTGCTCATCTGTAATCAGTTACAATCCAATCAGAGTGATCTAAGCTTAGAATAAATGGATTGTTTTTTTTTTTTTTTTTTCCTACTGCTCTATCTTTGTTTTGGAAGAATTCCCTCTTCCACCCCATCTCCTCCTTTTTCTCCCTTTTCTAAAGAGCCAGTGCTGAAGAGTCTCTCAAGTCTTTAATATTCATACAAACTACAAAAATTATTTATTTATTTGTACTCAACAATTCAGGAAATTAAGCATTCAAGCGAAGTTTCATAAACTAATTTTGAGAGGAGCATGTTATATGATGGAGCATGATTGGCTGCTCATCTGTAATCAGTAATAATCCAATCAGAGTGATCTAAGCTTACAATAAATGGATTGTTTGTTTTTTCCCTACTGCTCTATCTTCGTTTTGGAAGAATTCCACCTTCCACCATATCTCCTCCTTTTCCTTCCTTTTCTAAGGAGAGCTCTTGAGACCAACCTGATCTCAGATCCCCTTACATGCTTATAGACCAGGCAGGAACCTTTATGCAATAATTAATGTTGAACTATAATTTACAAGATTATTGATAGATTATTGATATTTAATGTTAGTAAAAACGCTATCATTAATCAATGGAAAAGTGTTTCTCAAAATAATATATGTTCATTTGGGTCATTATTTGCTTTTTTTGTTTTAAGAAATCAAAAAAATACTAATATTCAAAAAATATTTTATTAGAAATATGAAAAATCCAGTGATTAAACAGTGGTACGCAGCTTACCCAGAATTATTCTCTAGTTATTAATCTTTATTAAACTTAAAACAATTTTAAAATTAAAATAACTGAAATATATATAAAAAAAACTTAAACTGAAATATATTATATGTCAAACACTTTTACTTAAATATTTAATTTTTATTAAAATAAATATTTCTTATTTAGCATAAATGTTTAATTAGACAAACAAAAATTAAACATTCATTCATTTTCTTGTCTGCTTAGTCCAACTTTTCCAGCAAGTTTTTATGTGGCGGATGCCCTTCCAGCCACAACCCATCTCTGGGAAACATCCACACACACATTAACACACACTCATACACTACAGACAATTTAGCCTACCCAATTCACCTGTACCGCATATCTTTGGACTGTGGGGGAAACTAGAGCACCCAGAGAAAACCCACACGAGTGCAGGGAGAACATGCAAACTCCACACAGTAACGCCAACTGAGCCGAGGCTCGAAACAGCGACCCAGTGACCTTCTTGCTGTGAAGCGACAGCACTGACTACTGCACCACTGCTTCGCCAAAATTAAACAAATGAACAAAAATTAAATAAACCAACAAATACACATACATACCTGAATATACATGTATACTGTTCAGTGTTTAGTAAATTGATTAAAACATCTGTCATAAGAGCAAAACACATATTTAGGAATCTGTCAAAAACTTGTTTAAAGTCAAATTTGTATTTCCATTTATTAGGCAATTAACAAACAACGACAACAAAAATAATAATAATTTGTGACTTCTCTGAGAAGTGTGAAATTAATCAAAGGTAAAATGCATTAGTAAAACTTATTTATCTTTTAAATTTAAGAACTAAAATAAAATACTCTGATTAATGGCAATTAAAATGGAAAACTACACAAATTAACTCAAATGGTTGATATGTCGGTTTATGGTTTAAAAAAAAAAAAACTATGAAAAAGCAGAAAATGTGTAAGAGCAATTTATTGATATACATTCATATATGAGCATATAATAATCTGGACTGGATGGTTTAAAAGGGGCAAAGTAAACTATATAAAAAGCATGTTTAAAAGCACAGAAAGCCTTCGGTGTGGACTCTACTCATTGGCATGAGTTTGTTGCATCAATTGGCAGTAGAGAAAGATCATTCTGTCACATAATCAGACATGTAGCATTTGGATTTGGACTGATATATTCCAGTATATCTCTCCTGAGCAGCTCCCGCAGGACAAACACGCAAGGGAGCTTTCACACCTGTTTAGCGCTAAAACCAGGATTTTTCGTCTTTCAGTAAAGCCTGACTCCACAGGGTGGCTCCGGCAAAAATAGGACAGTCTTCTAAATTTGGCAGCTGCTTTGAAACTCGCACGCTGAGCTAACTACACTAAATATATGATTATTAAGAAACATATATATATATATATATATATATATATATATATATATATATATATATATATATATATATATATATATATATATATATATATATATATCACCTCAAAACATTAAGAGGTTTTGGATGAGCAAACCATACTATTTAAGTGCAGTAGATTGGCTTAAACAAAATAAAATATTAATTCATTCATTAAATACAAGACTGTGCACTTGTTTATACAACTAGGGTAATACTATTAATTTTAAACAACAGCATTACATTAATTGTTTAGTTACAGTACATTAAAATAGAGATTTAATTCTCTATTGTATTTAATAAATAAGACATATTAAAGATTTCTACTCTAATTACTTTACCATGATGACTACATAATCTTTTACTAGTTATTTTTCAAGATACTATTTACAATTTAATGGCACTACTTGGTTAATTTGGTTAAATTATATAAGTTAAATTAAACTCTTAGGTATGTGTCCTGTGATACACGTTTCAACTAAAAATATCGAAGTTGTGTAAAACAAAATAAAATGCATTGGTTGTTTCAACTATTTATTTTTCTATTTTTTTTTGTTAACAAATTTTGTGAGGTTATGTGTACATGAGATGTTATTTTCATACATACCAAAATCATTAACCCTTTTAGAACAGCTGGTATCTGAACATCTGTTTCTAAGAAAACCGAAATAGGCTTTTTTTGCAGCATGTAATAAACATTTCACTTTGAAACTGCCACAGAATATGCAATAAGCACCAATAACAGAACTGGAATGACAAGTGTTTCTCTTCGGTAGGCACACACAGAATCTATGATTTTTAGCCTGTCATTAAGTCTATGTAATTACTTGTGTAAATGTGTGTAAATTTAAGTTGATTGAGTTTTTTAATTAATTTCAGTAGCATTATTGATTAATATGAAAATGTTCTTATGGTTTATTTACAATACAGTTTGTAAAGTAATATTTTCTGTCCTTTAGTAAATAAAAGATTTAACAAATTTGCTTTACCAAATCTCTAGATGGAATTGAATTGTAAACAATAAACAAAAGTTTAAAAAAGTATTATTTTTTATATCATATATTCAGTTTTTAGTTGTGATACTCCTAAAATCCTTCCACATAAATCCAGATTTTTTTTTTTTTTTTACAAAATTGTGAGCAGAAAAAGGAAAAAATTTCAGATTCTTTAGAAGCAGATTCTGTCTGGCTCTACTCAGGGATGTCTGCAAAAAATATAGCTCCATAGCTCCTCACTAGCTGTTTCAATCCAAAGATGTGAATTTAATTTATGCATAAAAGAAGTGCAAATAAAGCAGCTCTTCTATCCAACAAGTCAAAGAGAACAAAATCGTCAGTTGCCAATGAACTGACGGCAAATATTAAAAGTAAAAACATAATTTGCTGCGGTAGAATTGAGAAGCTGCGTGAATCTTTTCCTTATTTCATAAATGACTTGTGCCAAAAAACAAATGCTGGCATGCAATGAACGTGTAGTGGCATTTGAAGGTGAGAGACGCAGAGCACAGACTCTCATGACAGTTCTGAAGGTAATTAATAAAATGATAACACTAATATTAAAAGGGTTAAGGCATTTTTGAACAACCAAAACATAATTTCAAATGTTTTACAGTGTGCTCAGCTTGCTGGTTTGTCCATTCATACACTTTATCATCACATGATCTTCTACAACAAAATCACATGACCTTTTATAATCCACATACTACAATTTGTTTGGTAAAAGTGCTTCCATCGTAGTTCATTTGCATATTTTCTTTTCCAAAATGTTTATCCTACTCAGTTATGTGCATATGTTTTTGATGAGCATTTTCAAAATTAATGCACATCTTGGCATTTCAATCAACCAATTTGTTATGCGCAAATCCAAAATGAGCATAAAATAGGAAAACAAAAACATAGCTACTTTGCAGTGGATATCTGAGTTAATAATCCTAAGAACCAAGTGTAGTGCTAAGAAATGCACCCCTGACAGATTATACATCCCCTTACTTCCTACTACAGTATAAAGTATGGTTGGGATTAGTTGTGTGGGAAGGGTTAGGATTATGAGGTATGGTTGGGATTAAGCAATCAGGTATTAAATTCAGGTGAATGATTGGGAAGGGGTGAAACTCTCAAGAATTCTGTTTCTATCTGTAGCACGTGGGCATGCACATGTTCAATCAGATATTAATATTTAGATATTTGCTAGATTTCCAGCCCTGATAAAGTCACAAGGGGTTTTAGCATCAGAGCTGGTGCAATCTTTATGACAACTGCCGATATTTGATGACAACAATAAAGGTAGCTTTTCAGTTATCTGATAAACAAAATACTCAGAGATAAACTATTGTGTATAAACTAAAACATTGTCCATATATATCCATACATAATATTTTAGATGTCACAATTCTACTGTATGGCCCATTTAAGTTTTACAAAACGATAGAAACTCAGACAAATGAATTTGGATGACTATAAAATCACCAAATGCTGAAAATCCTTATGTGTCTTATGTGTGTTTTTTTTTTCAAAACATTTTTTTCAAAACATTAAGTTTTTTAAGAGCCTGTTTGGTTTTAAAGTCTGGACTTTCTAACACTAACAAGAAGCTGATCTGCCATCACTCTTTTGAGAAATTCAGTTAGGACAGTGGCTTCACCACACAGTTGCAAGCAAACTGAGCTCTCCACAGCCTGCTTAGTCTGTAAAGCACGTTCTGCCTGACTGGAATTACATCTAGTGTTTGTGATGGACATCATACATCCAGGGAATCTCCCAGTGTCTCTCTGATCCCTGATTAAATTGATAATCTCTGCCCTCACACGCTCTCTGCCCTCACTCCAGGGGAGCATCATGGAAGGACCTTCATGTTACATTTATTGTGGATGAAGATCCAAAGAGAGAGAATAAAATGATGCTTTGCTATAGAAAAAAAAGAAAAAAAAAAGAGTCTAAAGATGTATTTTTTTTCAGATGCTAAGTACTTGTTAAATATACTCACGAGACATGCTGTCTGACAGTCAGCTTTTTATGTGTGTGTTTGGCTTTGTGTGTTAGAAAACCTAGTTGATCTTAAAGATGGTTGAATGACTAGGGCTGTGCAATTGATCTAGTTTGACAATAGCTACGTTTACATGGACATCAGTAGTCAAATTGATTGCCCTAATCTAAATACGACAATATATTTTTTAAGGTGTTCACATGAGTTGCTATTTGAATGTTCCTTTCATGATCCCGTTTTACATGCTATAGCACATAGTTCGATTCATGTCATTGCTACACCAGGCTATCCACATTTCCTCTGGAGTTTCATGTAATTTTGTGCTTCATTTTTTAATTTGTCGACTTTAACAGCAGTATAAAGAAAGAATAAAGGAGCAGTTTTGAGAAGCAAGCAGCGATGCATGACTTGTCAGAATGCAAAATGCAGTATATATAGATTAGTGTATATTTATTCAGTGCCAGCCCAAAGAGGCATAAAATCTGTTCAAATGTATCTTTCGTTAGTTTATAGTGTATATTTGTGACCTTTATACATTACTCCCGAACCCACTTCATTCACCCTTCAGCAATACACACACACTGGACTCGGATGAGGAGGATTTTATTTTGCCCTGCACACAGAGCAGTAACAGTGAGATCAACATGGTTTAACTTAGCAGTTCTCCCTAACTCTGCTGCTTTTATCTTGAAAGTTTAGATCATTATTATATAAAACAAAGATAGAAATATAAAAATACAGAAAATGCGCAACTAATATCGCTGAATAAACACATTAAATACCTGAGCACAATATATAATAGAAAATTACCTGCACACAGAGCAGTAACAGTGAGAGCAACACGGTTTAACTTAGCATCCACATCTAAAACACATATAACTTCATTAGCACTTGCTGTATAAGCACATGGGGGAAATATCAAGATGAGATCAAAAGTATCAAAATCAAACAAATATGAAAAGAAAACCCACTCTGTCGATCAATAAATGTATATAAAGTGTGATAGACTTTTAAAGCTGCATCTAATCAATCATTTAAATGATATTTTTATCTTTTAGTGTGGAGCTAACACAAACCCAGCTCACCCACAGCAGTTCTCCCTAACTCTGCTGCAGTCTATACACAGACTCTGTGCGCAATAGCGCCACTGGCGAACTAGCAGGAACTGCACTCCCATTAAAGCAGGATTTAATAATAAACTATTAACATGGTATATATTTATTTCGTTACATATTGAGAACTTTGCAGTATATCTTTGCAACAAATGCAGGTAGACTTCTAGGTATCATTCATAGTCATTCATGCACATTTATGCACCATGTCATATCACACAGCTCTTACTGTCATTTTTCTGGAGTGAAATGATGCCAATAAACTTAAACTCATCTATTTAAGCAGAGTGCTCAAGAACAAACCAGGTTAGTCTGGTGGCATAAGGATAGCTCACTCACTCCTTCTATAATAAACCTCTCCACCACTTAAGTTCAAAGGATTATCATTCAACAAGTAGTCTACTCAGTTTGTAAAAAAAAATATTTTACTACTGAAGTGTTATTAATTTGTACATGTGTATTTCACTGTACATGTTGCTACTGGAGCATCAGAGCAGAGCTAATTCTTATTCACAACAGATTAAGATATGGTCAAAACCAATCATATGATTATTTGGGCAATTACCAGCTATTAGTATAATCACAACAAGCTTTATTTTTGAAGCAAAGAAATATATAAACTGTAACTGTATAACACTTAAAAATCAAGTATAAAGCAGTATGAAAAGGAATATAAGAAACAGATATTAACTGAATCATAACTGAGCAAGTCAGAAGTATTTTTAATTGTAAAAATAATGGCTTTGGATATTCATATGAACTTCCATCTGCTCCACATACTGCTGGAACCACTGAGGCGATCGTGTCTTCAGATCACTGTTTGAATCCACGTGCTCTGGTTTTAAGCTTCATTTTTATTTACAGTCCCCATTTAATTGCTCCGTTTCTTTGTTTGTTTGTTTGTAGCCACCAATCTTCTAAACCAAGGATATTTTTAAATGCTTTATAATGTCAAAAAGCTGAAAACCTTGTTTACATTTGAATGCAATCTGGTTTCTGGTGAACTAAAATCATGTATTAAAGATTGAATTTGATTAACATGATTGTTACTATTGGCAATGTTGATCTCAAGCATGGCTGCCGGTTACTAGTAGGTCTCATTGTTTATGTAGCTAGATTTTTAATTCAGTTGATTGATTTAGCTATAATGACAGATTGTTGTGACGTACCACTACCTCCAAGCAATGGAAGTCATTTCACACAAACTGCATTTATCTTTACTACCAATTTAGTGGTTGACCACACATAGACACACATGAGCACACCCTTTTGAGTATTTGCCAATGGTGTGCATGTTGATAACAGAGAGCAATGGGGGAGGGCTAGCCTTTTTGTCTATCAATTAAGCAGAAACATCAACCATCAAGATACTGTAGCAGTGGCGGATTAGTTGTTTCTACTTTGTCCATTAAATGGATTATGTTGGGTAAGTATTTATTTTGCACCTTTCCTCATTTGTAGATTCATTTGGATTAAAACGTCCTCAAAATTGCTAAATGTTGGATGGACAAAGCGTTTTCAGTTGTTCACAATCCCTAGCAGGAACCATTAGAAAATCAATACAATAAGTAGATGACAATACACTTCATTTAAGGGTTGCATCAGTGTGCATTTGAATCATTGGGATGATACTCATCACAAAAACGAATAGATACTTGGATGCTTGTTGGTAAATTTACCATCATAAGTAGTCAGTGATAGCAGTGTTAATTAAATATACAGTACTTTGCTTTTCTTACCACAAATGATGTGTATTTGAAGCACTGGCATGGACTGCAGACAGAACAACAAAGTATTTTTGATGTGTTCAGAACAGCCTGATCTCACGAGAAAACGTAAGTATTTTACGTTTTGCCAGTTTAGTGGCTAATTCGTACGAATTTGAACGATTTCAGTCGTACGAAATGATAGGTTTTTTAAAAAAGGAGGCATGGCACCTAACCCCACCCCTAACCCCAACCGTCATTGGGGGATGAGCAAATCGTACTAAATTGTACAAATTGGATCGTACGAATTCATACGAATTAGCCACTAAATGAAAAAGTTACGAATTGCAGTGGAATGTGTTGGTTCAGAAGGCTACATGCTCTCTTTCTGCTTGTACCAAAATCTGTCTGTCAGCCATTTGAAGAAACAAAGGAGTTAATAAATACAAATCAGGCATAATCAGCTAAAAACAAACAAAAAAGCAACAAACAAACATGGAACAAAATAAATCATAACAATGTGTTATAATAATAATAATAATAATAATAATAATAATAACAACAATAATAACAATAGTTCTATCAGTTAAAGAAACTGTTAATAAATTAATAAATAATTTTATTAGATTTTTAATCAATATTGTTTTATTTGTTACATTTTAAAAATAAAATAATCTAAGATATATTGTTATTGTACTAGATAAAAGTAAAACTACTAAAAGAGTAACTACTATTATTATTATTTTAAATAATGTTGCATATTACAACATAAATTATATATAATCTTAATTCACAAATATCTACCCATACAAAAAACAATAAATAAAATATTACCTTTTAAAATATTTTTTATAAAAAGTAAAAAATAATAATAATAATTAAAAAATATTTTTTGTTAAATAATAATAATTTAATTATTTTAAAATTCAAATAAATAATTAATTTGAAAAAAACTTAATCATTTTATTCATTCATTCAATCATTTATAAAATTGTTAATATTTATTGTTTTTTGACTCAATGGCTTGAAATCATTCAGTCATATCACTTTCCGATTGAGGTATTATTTCATCAGGCTGATGTCACTGGATTTTTTATTTATCTGAATAGCAGATGTCAGAGCAACATCCATCCAATAATGCTTAATACCGAACCAAAGCTTACATGACTGAAATGGTGTGGGATACGGTGAGAACACATTCCCCTACACTGACATTAAAAAATAACTAGCACCTTAATGAACAAAGACACATTAGCAAGTCCAGCACACATAACGCCAATGGCCAGTCTGTGCCCGTCAGATAAAAACCACAAGTCCCATCAGCATCTCACACAAAAACAACACAGAGGAGGCGAAGAACCAAAAAAACAAAAAAACAAAGGAACCAAATAGTGTCCAGCCTCCTCGTATTAGCAGAGCGAGACGACACGGAGAACACCAGGCTGACAGGACGGGTCACACCGATCCTGCCGTTTAGCTGTGGATTCAGTTAAGGGTGGGGGAGAGAGAAATGTTTGTCCCACAGCAATGACAAGCCAATGAGACTGGAGCCTACAGGGGGAGACAACAAAAACCACAGCCACACTCCACTCATGCTAGCTGGATACATTTCACACATTTACTATAGATTTAATGAGAAGATGTGCTGTTTGTCTATGGTTATTTTGCTGCACGGTTCACCAAATAAGCTAATTGAAATTATATATAATATACTGTATAAAGCAATACTACAAAATGTATTATTCCCAAATTAATTCATTTTCTTTTTCAGCTTAGTCCCTTTATTAATCTGAGGTCGCCACAGTGAAATGAACTGCCAACTTATCCAGCATACGTTTGCCGTACACTGCATACACTGGAACATGGGGAGAACATGCAAACTCTACACAGAATTGCCAACTGACCCAGCCGAGGCTCGAACCAGCGACCTTCTTGCTGTAAGGCGATTGTGCTGCCCACTGCGCCACCGTGACGTCTGTTTACAAATTATAAACTCAATTTGTAGGTGGAGTTTTGCTTTTAGATTATTTTAAGTTCTAAATTACATAATTTATAGTAGAAATAACAAATAAAATTAACGTTTAAGACTTTTTTTATGAATATTGTTAATTGGCAATGGAATTTATAACAGAAGAAACAGAATTTTATTTTTTACCTTAGTTTCTAATCTCGGAATTAAGCTAGATTAATCTAGATTAAAAATGTCTCATTGGAATTCTGCCGAAGGCATTCAGAATATGTGCGCTACCCAAAAAATAAGTCTTTAAGAAAGGGTTTCTCAAGCCAGGTCCCGCATTAGACCAGCGGCTCATCTCCTGTTTCCAAATGCATCACAAACTGCTTGAGGAACTGTTCTACTATGATAATTGGTGATGAAAATAAATTATGTTCAATAAGATGTACCTGTGTTTACGAACAGTTTTTTCAGTTAAACATGAATGTTGATCTGTAAGCCTAGATAAACTCGAAACTGTGATTTTTGATCACCTTAATCTGACTCAAGTCATAACTGAACTAAACAGAAATGGAATTAATGGACCCAGCTCCCAACCCAACTTAGAGAATAGATTAACGGCGATATTTTTTTTTATCGCACGATAAGAGTCTCATGTTAACGCAGCACGTTACGCCCATAACAGCCAACCACTAATTATTCCATTTAAAAATCCACAATAAATTAACTATTAACTAGACTCCAGAGATTAAATTAACCTTTTTTTTTTACTTTTGAAAGGTTCATACTCCATAGTGACATTGACTGTGCTCACCATTATGTCAAGTCCAAAGTTCAAATAAAACTGTTGCGTAAAATAACAAAAAATGTATTTCCTGTTTAAAGACAGGAAATGTATCTAATTTGTAGACATTAAAGAGAGTTTTGCTTTTACAGTAGATTATTTATAAAATGAAATTATGATAGTATAAACAAATAAACATGTGAGGTCTGTCTTTTCTATGAATACTATTATTCAACAATGGATTTTCTAATAGAAGTGAGAACAATTTTGAGACAATTTTGCTTTACACTTTTCTATTCATCAAGTAACCTTTAAAAACTGTATTATGGGTTCCACAAATTTATATACACCATCAATCTCAATATTGATGATAGTAAAACATATCTTTGAGCATCAAATCACATTTTTGACATTATAGAAATAAATCACATTTTTAGAGGAACTAGTCTCAGTTACAGTTTATACAAAAAAATAATAATAAAACAATCAATAACACAACTACAGCTAGAAGATTAAATCAACTCGAACATTAAATTAAACTTTCCTTACTTTTGAATTGTTCTACTCCATAACATTGACTGAATTCATCATAAATTTAAATCATTATAAGTTCAACTAGAACTGTTGCCATTTACAGCATTTTTTTTTTTTAGCAAACATAACAAAAATGTTCCATGCTGTAAGACATTTATATTTTCAGACCAAATTAAATTTTTTGTAACAAATAAATACAAACAAAACAAACTGTATTATGGTTATTTGAAATTTGCAAGAAATGACAGACTTTATTAGAGAAAAACAAATACAACATTTTACACAAATCCAAACCTATTAAATCCAGAAAAACTAAGAATATATTTAATATGCATAACATAAAAGTATTTACGAAAAAAATAAAAGTAACATTCTGCTGTAATTTGCAGCCTATATCAATACACAACAATTAAACATCTCACTAATAATCCCCTGACATATTTCCGATGTTGGATATCCTGAGTCTGCTGGCATTTATTCTTGACTGGGTCTGATTGTGAAGTGAAGCTTGTGTGAATGGTAAGTGTTTTTGATTAAGTCTGGGCTGTCACGCCGTAAAGGTGAAGCTATAACTCTTCATTTATAATGGCTGCACTGTGAGCTGATGTTTTCAGTTAATTGTCTTCGCCATCCTGTTTCATTCTATCACTGATATACTCTGTCAATCTGTCCATTTGGTCATTCCTGTCTTCAACCATCCAATGCTGCCTTCTTTTTCCAATCCTTAACTTCAAAGTACTGCCCTATCCTTCTTTCAACTTATCTGACATTCTGACCCTTTCTTTTATCTCTATGTTTTGTCTGACCTCTTCTATTATTCTTCGCTTCTCTCATATTGTGATTAAAGTTTGAATTTAAAAAAAAAAATACAATAAATGTGTTTTTAATATATAGATGTGCACTGGATCAGACCACCTTTTACAGTACATGTAACATTTAAAAAAAAAAAAAAAAAAAGAGATACACAAACAATAATTTTTGTCCATTATTAATCAATGCCATTGGTCACTCTTTATTAAAAGGGAGCCTGTGGTAAAAACTTTAGATTCATAAACAGATTAAGGTGCTGAATGTAATTTTTTGACTCTTCTAAAGCATAAAAAAATACCATAATATGTTTGCAGATATTTAAGAAACATGCGAAATGTTAAGAACATTCTTGTTTTTATGAAAAACAATGCTGAAGTCAGATATTCTACTTTGAAAATGTGCGTCACATGCTGGAACGTCTGTCTTTGTTTGGGTACCTTCAAGCTGCTCAATGCCAGTTTAGCCAATTATATTGCAGCACTCCGATGTCTTTGTGGAAAACAGCATATTTCATTCATTCAGTAACAAAGGCTCTCAGTCTGTGACCGAAATGCAACCTTCGGTGAAAAGTAGCAGACTCCGAAATGAGACACAGATTCAGAGTTCTACATGAGGTGGTTGTTTATTAACAGATAATATAAATATCACCAACATGAACAATAAGTAAGCAGGTTACATTGTAACAGCATGTCCTAACAACACATTATGTGACGAGATTTGCAGTGATAATCAATTTAGCTGTTTGCACCAGACGAAACACGACAGAAGTTTAAATACAGAATAGTGCTCTTACTGCACTCCAATGAAATGGTAAGGTTTAAAATCTAATTAATACATGTTAAATCTCTTTAACATTATTATATGCACATGCTGAATCACTGATATTTGTTGAATGAAAGATCTAAAGTTCGATTTCAAATGGTTTATTTTGTTTTTATAATCTGGTGGTATGGCAATAAATGTCATGTAAAATGGCATTCAAACTCACATTTTTAACATTTAACACTAAATATAGCAAAGCCCTAAATCAGCTCTCAGGCTCGATAGTCAGGCACACTCTTATTGGTGTCGATAATCTGGCAACCTGCCCTTGCATGTGTTTTAAAACAGGAGTGCAATCACTAGTTCCTAGCTAGTAAGTCTAGCATCTGCCATCTAGTCAGTCAATAAATCTTAAACAGCCTTTGCATATCACTTTCACATCTTTTACGGGATAGCAACCAAATGCATTCAGATTTATATCCACAATTAACTTCATATTCTTTAAATGCTATGATTTAACTGTGCAGTATGTATCAATTTATTGACTGTATAAGCACATTTAAGTCAATAATATGCTAGCTTACAATTAACACTTCTACTTTTTTTTGCAAAGAATGAAGAGATCACCTCAAAATATAAGACTTAAACCTTTTCATTCTTAAATATGTATCTCAATATCTCAATGAATTAAATAATGTGTATTATTTAAATCATTTAAGCATCATTCTAAGAAATTGTTTCTTAATAATCTACATTGGAAAGAGTTTACTTCTTTGTTTGTTTATTTCTTTAATTTATATTATTATTATTATTTATTATTATTATTTCTTTTTTTTACTGTATAATCTGTTGTTCATTTGTATATTTCAGTCTTGTTCCTAAATTGGGATTTATTGAGTAATTGGACTTTTTTTGGTTATTAAAGAGATTACAAATAACAATTAGGCTTTGGGCAAATTTGGGTACATTTACATTCTTGAGTAAAGTTGATTTATGTATACTGTCCCCTTGTTGTTTAAATAAATCAACATACGAAGAAATGCCATAGAGGCAGGCTAAAAAGGAGCCAAATGGTATGTGTGTGTGTGTGTGTGTGTGTGTGTGTGTGTGTGTTTGTGTATGAGCAGGCCTGTGCGTGAACTGCTAGTTAGCTTTAACCATATGTTATTTCTGTCACTGATTCATCTGTGCAGTGAGGTAGAATGCAATCTACGGATGTCGGTATTCTCCCTCCAGCCTCCACAGGAGTCCATTCACGACGTCTTCTCAATCCCCTTCGATTGGCTCCAGTGTGAGCATCATCCGTGACTTCCTCGCTCTGTTGACCACCATTGATGCTTCACTGGCCTGTGGTTTCCATGTTAACCGTCTCCAAAAAGCCTCCTCTGGTATTGGTGGGAGGCAATAAGAGTGTCAAAGACAATATATATCTGTAGCTAAAGAAAACCAGTAAGACATTTGGACCCTGAGGTAATTCCTTCAAGAAGCTGCAAGGGCAAAATCCATGGCTGATGGCTCTCACTGGTGAGGATGTTTCTGCCTGGGCTGGGATTTAAGGGAAAGTCTGAGAGAGCGAGAGAGAGAGAGAGAGACGGATGCTGCTGGAAGCTTGGCTCTTTCTGCTGAGAAGGAGCTTGATAATTGGAGGTTTGCTGGTTACGTACTGCTCCTGGGAGCAAAGGTGGGAGGTTCAGTTCTGCATAGTAAGGTAGATCTATCGCAGAGACACCATCTTCATGGCCAGGGGGTGTTACACAGATGCTAAAGTTTCTGTCAGCTTCAGAAGCAACATCAGTGCTGGTTAAGACTCTGACAAACTGAGTCGACATCAAAGAATTAGTCAACCCAGGATCACTGGAAATATGTGACTCAGCCTACATTTTAGAAAAATTACATTGCTCTGGGTACACTTTGTTGTGCTTTCCAAATTACAAATCCACTAGGGAGTGTTGTGTACATTTTTGCAAATCTGAAAAGTTGTTTAATAAATGATTTAAATACATGTTTTTCTTGCATACATCCACAAGGCGGAGCTTGTTGTATAGATCACTCATAGACAGTAAAAGATATGGACGTAGTATCCATGACATCACCCTTAGGTTTCTGAAAAACGCAAATGAAAACTACAAGTAGGCATGGCCAACTGTCACTATTTTGTTTGTGCGTCATCACACAGACCAGGAGATACCAAACAAGGGCAAAGAGGCAGGGCATGAGCAGAGCTACAGACGCCTGCTAGCATTTTGCTTAGATGGGGTTTTCTTTGGGAGAAATGCTTAATACATCATTACCTGCAACCCGTTTGTGTTCTGACCACATGTGCTTGGTTGTATACTAAATTAATAAAGTGTTTAGTCTTTTAAAAACACTGTTGTAATACATTGAACCACTAAGCATGGTTCATGTTTTTCTACAAGAAGAAAATGCAAATTAATTCTAAATACTTTAAATATAGTCTGTTTTAGTAAATGCAAGGCTATTTATGAAATCTAATCATAACACTTTATGACACCGTTTTTGATGCAGCTAATCAATCTGTCAGTCTCTGAAGTGCATTCAAGTTCTAAAGAAAATTATAAATGATACATGATCTTAAATAAAACAAATACATTTATATATGGTATATAAGTATACAATTTCACTCACCTGGAAGATGGAGGTCACGTATATGATTTGTGAGCACAATAAAGTGCACACAGCATGCCATATCATCTGATAATTGTAAGAAATAATTTAAAAAGGCAACTGACTGTGTAAAGCCACATAAAACAACACAAAAATACTAAGTATATGCCAAGGAAAGTGTGCAAAAAGGAGCACCTGATTGTGATGAACACTGTCTGATAAAGAGAGCCGTGTGGCTCGAAACATTATACGCTTTGTGTCAGCCTTTTTAATTTAATACATTTGTATTTTTGGAGCTTTGGTGTTGCCGCCTTTGATGAATATTTAATTTGCACCTTTTACGTTTTTTGGCTGAGCACCCAGTTAAGAGGGATATGAGTGCTTTTTTACAGTTTTTCATAGCAGGCTGTAAACACCTTTTTTTCTGCTTTAAAGTTGGCCATTTTGACATTCGGCTCAATAGAAATTTGCTCTATTATGTAGACTGGACTAACAGAATTTTGATGAATTGCAGTTTTAGTTACTTCCATATTTGCTTCACGGTGAAGAGCGGTAGGTTGTCATTGAGATCACCTTGCAAAGCACCAACTTAAAACCTTTCCCAGAGAAAAGAGCACTGCAATCATATAGTTTGCCTTGTCTTTACACTGCCAGAAAAGTTTGGAGAGATAGATGGATGAGGCAAACATTTTTAATTACAAATTTTAGTTATTGTTTGTGACATGAGATTGTGTAGTATTTATTTGCTGTTGTGTAAAGAACTACTCAAAAATATAATTTATTTGTCAATAAAATATCCCTTTAAAATCCCAATAATGTGAAAAGGAGCTAAATTTGCTGTTTTCATACTGCCCTATTATTTTTTTTTAATAACTACTGTCAAATGTACTTTTTTGTGCAACACAGGCTTATTCTGAAAATGTAGCCCTATATACGTTTCTGCTGATCACGAATTATGTAGCCAGAGCTATGTACGGCTGCATTTCATCTTTAAAACGAATGCTATGGGGCGGTATAGCCCCATATACCTTATACCCCATATACATATACCTTTTCTTGTTTACCAGCTGACTGCTTACCTGCATGTGGACAGCTTTTCCAATGTTACCAGTTTGTCTGGTAGCTTGACATGCAAGTTCATGGAATTGAAATGCAGAGAGAAGTTGACCGCGATGACAGGGTTTGAGTCCAGTGAAGAACGGTTCCAGAAAGCAGTAAGACAAAAACAGAACCCAAAAAAATTCAATAAACAAGTAAATAAGAGGGTGAGAATGTGCTAAAATCTAAAAACTTGGCAAAAAAATAAAATAAAAACAGGCTTTTCTGGATTGCTTTTTAAAACACTGCAGTCGGGTTAAGGGAAGGGAGTGGGTGGGTCAATTTGTGTTTTTTAAAATACTATTGGTTGAGTTTAGAAAAGAGGGGGGGTGGGAATGGGGGCGATTGGTCGGTTAATCAGCCAGTCAGTCAACAGTGGCCTCTTGTGGACTTACGTGAACCTTTGTTGGTATCAGTTGAAGCAAAAGCTGACCATGTTGTTGTCTCAGTGTTTTATAACAACACTGCATAGAGTCTATAGCTATAGATAATTGGCGCAAACATTCTGTAGCTGCTTGAGAGGAAATAACTCAAAAGTATCAGGTGCCAGTAGTTTGTTTTTGTCACTCTAAAAGAAAAACTGTGAAGTGGCACTATTTGATTTACAAGCTGTTTTTTATTATGGTGAATGTGGAAAAACAAAAAACAAAACAAATGTAGATCACCCTGACTTTGGTTTCTTAATTTGAGACAACCATGCTCTTAGTTATTCAGGTACTGGGATGCAGTCCTTTGTGTTTGTAGTCTTGTTTGTTTAGTGACATTATTTCCCTCTTGTATAATCAATTATAAGTATAATCTCATTATTGTTAACATGCATTCAGATTCACCTCTTGTGACCGCTCTTGCTGGGTACACACAGTAGAGTTTTGGTGTAAATCACAGATAAAAGTGGGAAACCGGTACTTGTGAATGGCAACTGATTTACTTTATACCCTAGGTAAACTCTGCCCCATATACAGTAAGTTACTGTTGTAAGCAAACAAACAGAGTTGCTACCTGTCTTACAATAAAATCTTTCAGTGTTAAAATCTTGTCCCAAGATGTTTTTGATTAAGGAGCATTTTTCTGGTAGTTAAATATAACATGGATAGGGACACATGATATTTGGAAATAAATATGGTGCAAAACAATATTTATTTGTAATTAAAGGCTGCCAATTAACATGGACAAACCTTGGCTATGGTCATTATGCAGCTAAAACATCCAGGTCAGGATCAGCTTTGTTTATGTTCCGCAGGGTAAATGAATTTAAGCTTACAAATACTGTAGGTCGATGTCTTTATTATCTTATAGATCTAGGGTGAGCAGTGATGAATCACTGATGATTATGATATTTTCAGCAATCAGTGTACTGTATTTGGACCTGTTTTTGACTGAAAGTTTTCTAGGTTTAAATAGAAATTAGTATTGAGAGAGCAACATACATGCAAGACAATGCAAAGTTCAAAGCAACAGAACTCATATGGTCGAACATGAGTAACTAACATATTATTATCTTTTATTTCCTTCTTTTAACTTTCTTGGATTACAAGCTTCTTGTGGGCTAACGTTTTTGATAGAAATCTAGTCTTGTGTGTGAACTCTCATGTGCGATCATACTGTATGTTATTTAATCCAGGCAGAGATGACACCGTTTCATCCAGCCGAAATGTGATGCGAGTACTCCACACACACACACAAAAAAAAAAAAAAAAAAAAAAAAAAAAAAAATTTACTACCCCAGACAGATGTGTGCTATGAAAAGAGCATCAATCCGACAACAGCAATCCCAAAAATCATGCAGTGTGTAACCGGCATTAAGCGTTGCCTCTGTGAACAGTAAAGCCTGGAATCTTAGTCATTGATGAATGCTGTTGGACAGCTGAGGCAGACCAGCCAAGAATTTAACCTTTTCAACTTTTTGTCATCCAAACAACAAACAAAGTGGTATTTCAGTGAGCAGGATACAGAATATCAGCCATATCTAATACTTGGAACCCAAGTATGCACATTTATCTTGAACTTTAATGTTAGTTTTATGTTATTTTTTACATTGCACATTTATTTTGGACTTAGGTTGCTATTATTTTAGGATTACAGTGCATGATGTCTGCAGTTGGTCAAATACTGCTGATGTCGCTATTTTTACTATTATTTCGATATTTTAACTCTGAATACAAAATATTGAAATGCTGCCACATTGTGTGGCATTTGGCTGTTGTTCTTAGCCGATGGACAACAAGAGAAGTGATGCAAGTCTCGATTATTAAGTGAAGTGTGCTGAGAAACATCAGAGACAATAAATGATGGACACTAAACATACAGACAATTGCAAACATCCGTCAACACTGCTATCTTAGTCATAATAGGAGTACATTGTATATTTACTGACTGACAAATGATTAGGGTTCTCCACAAATAAGCTTTACTGTTAACCATAGTGTGGTTTTCGGTTAAAGGCTACACATATATCCATTGGCACTTGTAAGCTTTTTTAAAATCTGTCAGCCCTCCTGTTTTTCCCAGGATTCTCCTGTATTCCCATTATTATCCAGTACAGTTTTTTTCCCTGTATTTCTCATGTATTTTCTATCTTTCTATGAAGGGTGGCAATAAACATTAAATGGCTGATCCTCCCTACACACCATACCACGAACCACCCCTTACTCTTAAATGTGAATCGGTTCTGTGCTTTCATTTTATTTAAGCATGAAAACACTTTCAATTAAAAATAAAAATGGCGTGATTCCCTTCCTTTCAATTACAGGCATTTTTGCCCCTCCTATGCAATCCTCATAACAGTCAGTTCATGTAGAAGTGCTTGACTGTCAGACGCACTCTTTAGTGATAAATAGACGCTGTTTCTATGGTATCAGAAAGACAGGAAGCACACAAAACATTAAAATATTATCAGGAAAAATTCATTTTGTCTAAACGTGTTTTCATTTTTGATTTACACTCTTTATCTTTTGGTACACATCTTCAATGTTTCTTATTCTGCGTTTAGATAAATGATATTATAATTATATTATAATTTTACACGCCATGTCAATATTCTAATTTACACACATTATTTTTCTATACTTTAGGGGGGAATTTCATCCCATGTTTCTGTACATGCGATTTGAAGCAGAGTGAAATTACAGAACAACAAACGATCATTATACAATGACTTGCCAAATTACCCTAACCGGCCTAGTTAACCTAATAAAGCTGTTAAATGTCACTTTAAGCTGTACAGAAGTGTCTTAAAAAATATCTAGTAAAATATTATTTACTGTCATCATGGCAAAGACAAAAGAAATCAGTCATAAGAGAAGAGTAATTAAAATTATTATGTTTAGAAATGTGTTGAAAAAATATCTCCATTAAACAGAAATTGGGGAGGGGGATAAACAGGAGGTTTAAAAATTCAGGGGGGCTAATAATTCTGACAACTGTATATTATATATTTCACTGCAATTGAAATTTTAATAAACTCTTTTAAGTTAACAGTTAAGGTTTGAAAGGTTGAAGTTATGTTCAAATAGACAACTGTGTGAAATAAAATCCAATATACAATCCCTGGATGTGGAAAAGTGGAGCAATGGAAAGGTGGTCCTCCTGGATGATTGCAGACTGTGATTATTTTGCAATTGGCTTTGGAACAAAGCTAGAAAGCAAATCATTTTCATCCTCTGAGCTGCTCCTGCCAAGTACGGAGAAACAATGGAGCTCGCTCAAGTTTCATTCGCTTCCCTTTACTCTAAAATGATCTAGTTTTGCCTGGTCTCAGAGCTTTGAAGCAAAAACAACAGAACTCAAAGCTACAGAAAAATAAGAGGAAACCAGCAGAGAATAACTAGCAACAGAGTGCTGTGAGGAATGTCAGTGTCAACAGTGGTGAGCAAAGCTGATCCGTGCTGAGCAAAGCAGCCTCAGAGTTGCGTCTATGTGTGTGTGTGTGTGTGTGTGTGCGTGCGTGTGTGCTTGTTTTTGCCTCACAAGATGATTTTTTTTTTTTTTTTTTTTTTGCGGGACAGAGCAGCGAGTGTCAGTAATTTTACGTCACATGCTTTTAATCCTAATCTTGCTGCATGCCCTTTGACCTGTGTTGATCTTACACTTAACGAGAAGCTTCAGAATCCAGAAAGAAGCCTTTCTGTAGATATAATCTTGTCACATTGCTTGATACACAGCTGACCGAAATGTCACAGATTACACTATATGGATGGCAGTTCATGGTTCAGGTTTAGTGCACTGACGTAACACCTGCATGTTCTCACAAAGCACATAAATCTACCATGACACGCAAACGTATATACACAACTATATATTCTTAGTTTCTCTGCCTTTATTAGGCATGAATTTGAATAAAATGTTTGATGTTATGTTTTGTTCAGGTCTAATGAAATTTTTGTTGTCAAATATATCAAATAAAAATATGATATTTGAGTATTATTTTAAAGGAAAATTTGGTAAGAATAACAATAGTTTTCATTGGTTTTGATTAGAGATTAGGGTAATTTCATAAAGAAGAGCCAGGAAAGCAATATTAAAATTAAAACACTGGTGTAAATGACTAAACTAAACATGCATGAAAACATGGCACCTTTATATTTGTTTAATGCATAAAAAGCGTTAAATGAAAGAAATTAATCAAGTCCTCATAAATCAAAATACTTATAAAAACACTTTATTTCATACTTTGTTTTTATGAGCGACTTATGTTTAGCAGTGTATACTTTCAGAAATAAAGCTACAAGAGCTGTCACTGGGGCAGTACCTTTTCATAACGTACATATTTGTACCTAAAAAGTCCTTAGTGGTACCGCAAAGATACACATCAGTAACCAAATGCACCTAAAATGTACCTTTGAGGTACTAATATGGACTCTTCAGATACAAGTATGTACCTTTTGATAAGGTACTGCCCCAGTGACAGCTCTTGTACCTTTATACCTTGTATAAAGGTATCTTGTATCTTGTATCTTGTATAAAGGTATCTTGTATCTTGTACCTTGTACCGTTTTTACAGTATAAAAAGTCTTTAAGTGTTAAAATCTATAAATAAAATTATATTATTATAAATAAATATCAAATAATGATATCCCTATAAACCACCTTGTGTTCAATTTATATATTAATTATTGGATTGTTTTAACTACAGTATTTATAATTAAAAAAAATGAGTGAATTATAAATAATGACTCACACTTTCTATATGTAAATGTAAATTTTGTATTCTATGCCACAATAATACAGGATAGAAAGGATATTGCTTCGTTTCATTTAATTTTAGATTTCTGCATGAATTGCAAAACAAAATAAATAAATAAAAGGGCCAGTGGTGCACTATAGACTTTCTCATTTCCATATGATAATTTATAATGACTGTGTCAAAGAGGATTGCATGAATCATGACTAACAATTTTTCCTGGATAATTATCTCAGCAGAACTGATTGGCTAGCAAAACACTAAATGCATGCAGGGAGTATGAGGACTATTGCTGGGAACAACCTACAGTTTTAACAGTATTTTTGATAATATGTCGTAAATATGTCCTTTTTGTAAAATATGTCAATACTTTTAGCCTTCAATAGGGCTATGTCAGGTGATTATTATTAAATTGTTTATTTATTTAAAATGTCCTGTGTACACTTGATATGAACATGCACTTTTATCAAGATGATCACAAAAAGATGATATTATAAATAGGTAAAAATGCAGTCTGAAATGTTTTGAGCCACTTCTGGGATAGCTGAAAACACATTCATTTTGCTTTCACATGACAGTATGGGATGGTTTGGCAAGAAAAAAAAACTCAAAGTACAATATTTAATCTCATTGTGCTGTGCCAAAACACAAGGATTACAATAGAAATTGACATTCCATTCTTTCGTTTACTTTTTAAGGCATGGGAATCTTTTGATCACCACAAATGGATTCAAACCAGTTACTGAACTCTCGATTTAGTTCTCATTTCTGAATCAAATTTCGATTTGAAATATGTTCAGATTTGATTCTAGTTTGCTGTTTAGTGTTTTTTCCTCTTAGGCTATATTAGGTGAGCTATGGTTTAAAAAAAAAAAAAAGAACACGTACATGCTGCATTTAAATCTTGAAATAAATGTAGTTTCCTTCACAGTTTGGTAAATTCTTTATCATAAAACAAATGCCATTGATCATTACTGCAATCATGCAATCATTAAACATATGACAGTCCTAGAATTAAGCAATGCAGTTCTGGGATTAGTAGAATGTACAGAAAAAATAGTTTGTATAAAAAATACATTTCTTTCTTCTTTCTAAAAATTTAAATAAAGGAAAAAAAACGTATTAATGAATAAACTTTTTAAAATTTAATTTAAACCAGATGTTTAATTTAACAGGTCAATGACAAGAGGCATGTGTTTCTGTGCGTGGATATGTGCTAACTTTTCTCCACATAAAACTGTAAAATACTAGAAGTGACTACCAGATCAGCTCTAGAGATTAGGTCGAAGTGTTCATGTCCCATTTAGTGAGAAAGCAAAACTGCACCGTTAATTCATGCAGACACACAGAACATTTAGTCTTCACATTTAAACAGTCCTTTGCGACCTTAGAACTCTCTCAAAAGACATCATTCTAGATAAAAAAAAAAATGTTAATACTAAACACTAAAGGCTTCCACTTTATATTAAGTGCCCTTAAATACTAATGTATCTCCTACTACCACTACTACAACTGTATTAATAATTTAGTACAATTAACATATTGTGTACATACATGTCTTTAAACTGTAAGTAAAGGTGACATGGTGGCTCAGTGGTTAGCACTGTCGCCTTACAGCAAGAAGGTTGCTGGTTCAAGTCCCAGCTCAACCAGTTGACATTTCTGTGTGGAGTTTGCATGTTTTCCTAGTGTTAGCGTGGTTTCCTCAGGGTGCTGTGAGTCCCCCACAATCCAAAGACATGCGCTATAGGTGAATTGAATAAACCAAATTGGCCGTAGTGTATATGTGTGAATGTGAGTGTGTATGGGTATTCACCAGTACTCGGTTGCAGCTAAAAGAGCATCCGTTGTGAAAAACATATGCTGGATAAGTTGATGGTTCATTCCGCTGTGGGGACCCCTGATGAATAAAGGGACTAAGCCAAGGGAAAATGAATGAAGGAATGAATGAATGAATGAACATTGTAATTATGGATTAAACATACATGTAATTACAATTAATTTCCTTAGTTACATGTTGTCACGATCACCAGCTATCTAGGCCTTGCAGTTCTCTGGAGAACTAGACATCGGCTACTAGATGAAATACAACTCCCAGAAGTCTTTGCACTTACACACCGGTTCCTGATCCTCCCAGATTACACACACACAGCTGGAAGCTCATGATAGACTGATTACTAGGACTATAAAATACACATCATTTACACACTGTTTGCTGAGTCTTGAGATTAATTGATCATTATGAAGCATTTCCTTGTCTTGCCTTGCTGTGTTTTTTGACCTTTGCTTTGTTTTACTGTTATCATCAATTTGCTGCCTGTCCTGACCATTCGCCTGTATTTTTTACTATTTTGAATATCTGCATGCTTCTGATTATCACCGTTTCGACCATTGCCTGCCTCATATTTTTCCTAATAATCTGCATTTGGATCCTCAACTCCGTTTTTCCCCCAACTAATTACACATATAAAATTACATTACAGTACATCCCTATCCCTTACACCTTAACCCTACCCATACCACCAGTTGTGTCCCTAACCTTACTTGTATCCCACCTCAATAGCACCATAGGGGTTTGCAATAGATTAAGTAAAAAAACAGGTGAATGCATGTATGTATTTATTTATTACACTTTCATTTATTCATTCATTTTCTTTCAGCACTTTATGTGCTTTTATTAATCAGGCGTCGCCACAGCGGAATGAACCGCCAAATTATCCAGCATATGTTTTACGCAGAGCATGCCCTTCCAACTGCAACCCATCACTGGGAAACCCATAACCCATACATTATAACATTTTATTTAATTTTATTTATTTAGTAAGTACATAGTAGTTGAGGTCACTTAATATAAAATGGGACCCACTAAAAGAATTCCTTTGTGACTTAATAAATGCATTATGCTAATGTAATAATCTTTTAGGAGGTTTAATTGTTTTAAAGCGTTGAAATATGTCAATGATTTCCCCACCTCCCCTGCAAGCATCTCTCTGTTGATTAATTTAGGTGAAAAAAAAAAATCAATAAAATGTCATGTCCACAAAATCCAGAAAAATATGCCATGTGTTTTCATTAAGTCAAACAGATCAATGAAGTGTCCTTCCCTTTGCCTCTTTTAAAATGAGATTCACTGGCAAGCATTTGGAGTTTTTTTTCCAACACTGCAAGCCTTATATGAATTTTGGCTTCTGGAAAAAATCCAACACGCACACACAAAAGAAAAGCACAAAGAAAATAACCTCTCAATATTCAAGCAAGTGATCCATTATCTGGGGCTGTCAACAGAACTTCCTTTTTACCCCTTATCAGCATGAAGAAAAATAATGCCTGACAAAATGGTTTTTTAATCATTAGTAAAAGGAAGTATGACAACATGTCGTTTTCCTTTTGATTCTTTTAGTTTTAGGCGATACAATACATAAGATACAACACAATTCAAAATAAAATGGGGCTAAATGATATTGTCATGGTTATACAGCAAGCTACTCATACAATGCGTTGTTACAGGCAGCGCTGATGTTAACCCACTGCAATAACAAATCCATATTCATTGTTAGTAGTGAATTTCTAATATTTCTGCAAATGTGAATTTACATGTATTAACTGTATTTTTATCCTCCATGCTGGGATTGAATATCATACAGCCTTGTCTAATGCCCCAAATGGAAAACCTGAATATTTAATGTCAGATTACATTAGTATTGCCACTTACATTTGTAGCCTTGGTGACTGTCATTGCTGATTTGCTAAAATCTGCCCTCTTTTTACATCTCTCTCACTCTCTTTCTCTTGCTTTTTTTCAGTTTGGTTGCATCAAAAGAACCAGAAAGCCCTCGAAGGAGAGCAGCACCCATGTCACCCTCTGACTTTCTTGATAAGCTCATGGGAAGAACCTCAGGTTATGATGCCAGAATTAGGCCAAATTTTAAAGGTACAGTAGTACAACCAACCATTTTCCCTCTTCCCTTTTACTCTTTATATTGCATACAGTATTGCATAATCCATTATCCATGATTTTAATGTCATTGTTCCTTATTATAAGAACTGATACATTCATTTTGACTGGTTTTACATTTTGTAATACTGTATATGATATTTGTAAAACAAAACACATAATTAAAGTATACGCTGACCTTTATTAATTGTGTGTATATTTCATTCTAACATTGTTAATTAATACAATTACAATTTTAATAAAATATAGTATTTCTACCTTGAATGGCTATAATGGTCAAACTGACTACATCCGTTTCAGCGTCCAATATTTTTCTCATGACTTTGAATGATTGCTTCAGTCGCCTAGCAAATTTCTGACAACAAAAACTTAACCGTACTTTGCTCTCCCACTTGCCGGTCAAAGTGTGATTAACTGAAACACAATTATAAGTCATCACAAAAAATAAAGATTGTATTTTTAGGGTAATTATTTCATAAAATCTGATGACAGACAATCAAAGGGTAATTCTAAAATCTAAATAGAAGCTTTGAATGTAAATATAACCGGCACCTAGCTCTCTGCAACTTTCACATGGTCGCCCACTGAAGCTAGGCAGGGCTGTGCCCGGTCAGTATCTTAATGGAGACCAAATGGAAAAGCTAGGTTGCTGCCGGAAGTGGTGTTAGTGAGACCTTCTGTGGGCGCTTAACCTGCAGTCTGTGTGGGTCCTAATGCCCCAGTATACTGATGGGGACTCTATACTGCTCCGTGAGCGACGTCTTTCGGATGAGACGTTAAACCTGACTGACCTGACTCTGACTCTCTGCGGTCGTTAAAAATCCCAGGATTTCCATTTAAAAAAAAAAAAAGAGTAGTGGTTTAACCCCGGAATTGTGGCTAAATTCGCCAACTGGCTTCTGTCCATCATGGCCTCCTAACCATCCCCACATCATAATTGGTTTCATCACTTTGTCACCTCTCCACCAACCAGCTGGTTTGTAACATGCCAAAAATTTTATTGGGTGCAATATAGCAGTGTTAAAAGTGGTGTTTGCACATATTTTAAACCATCAATATCATGACAAGCTAACTATCATTTGAAAAATTAGACATTTCAGTTATTTATTTTTTGAGAAATACATTTTGATAGATATTACTGCGCAACAGTAATGTATTAACATGCAAAAAAAAAAAAAAATTGCATGTTCAGGACATTTTGCTTAGCAATTCACGCGTGATATCACAAATAATTCGTTTTAATTTTTTTTTGCATTATTATAATGATGAGAAACCTAAATTTATATATATATATATATATATATATATATATATATATATATATATATATATATATATATATATATATATATATATTTTTTTTTTTTTTTTTTTTTTTTTTTTTTTTTTTCTACTTTAACTTAAAGATTTTTGCAACAAACCACTGAAGATTTACAACAATTTAATTTGGACGTAATTTTTACTCCCATGTCCAAAGAAAGAGGTTAAAAACCTTTAATTAAGATGATCGCTTGTCCAAGGTTCATCTTTGATATTGTATGAAGCTGATGCAGATGTGCCTCTTTATTTCATGCTATGAAATGATTATGTAATAAGTCTGCACAGCTCGTGGTTCTAGCTGCCTCTAGACATTTCTGCTATGACCCTGAAAACATTCTTCCATTACGCTGTTACAAAACGGCCCTGAACCCAAACCATCTCAAACCATAAATCAGTCTCAGCTTTCTTAAATTATTCAACTGGCAAAGGACTTCCCCTCAGAAGCTCATTTACAGAGGCCACTAATTCATAAATGTCAAGTAAAGAGACTTTAAAAAAAGCTCTGAACAAAATGATGTACAATGCTGAACAACAGCATCCTGGATTAGACGTGTTACAATTAAATGTGTACAATGGAATGCAGCAATATTTTAAGTGTCAAATAACGCCAATTATTCTTTTACCATTTCTTTATGCTTTTTTTGTGTAATATATTTTTATTTCATCTCGATCATGACAAAATTTTCTTATGATTTCAACAAAGAAAACATCATCTCAGATTTTGTACTGTATTTTAATTGAACCGAGAATATGTGATTGATTATGCATGTTTCTTTTAATAATGTAAGTGTATAACTTTAACCTCCTTAACCTTTAAAATATGTGACTTAAATAATAACGCAGTTGTCACAAATATTGGTAAACAAAGCATTTTTTTTGCAATTTTATGACATTTATTTAGAGTCATGAACATTCAGGAAATGTTTTGTAATTTTTTTTTAAATGTGCATAAAGTGCATGCAATTTTATAATAATCTAGACACAAATAAAACAAATACATCCAGAACTAAAAATTTTGTCCAGACAGACAGACAGACAGACAGACAGACAGACAGACAGACAGACAGACAGACAGACAGACAGACAGACAGACAGACAGACAGACAGACAGACAGACAGACAGACAGACAGATAGATAGATAGATAGATAGATAGATAGATAGATAGATAGATAGATAGATAGACAGACAGATAATGTAATATTTTGAGACTGATTTTGCTGTTTGTTTTAACAGGTCCGCCTGTGAATGTAACATGCAACATATTTATTAACAGTTTCGGCTCCATCGCAGAGACAACTATGGTATGTATTTGCACTTCAGAGATGATGTGTAACTTTCCATGCACAAAAAGGCTCCACAGGGTATTTGCACACTGTAAATCATTGTAATTACTGTATATTAGCACTGTGCTTCTATAGTAAATAATGCATTAATAGTGTTCTATTAAAATATCCAGTTCATTTATTAATGAAAACTGCGTAGGACACGCATACAGTGTAGTGTGTGTGCATACTTTCTAATCTATCTCAGAACAGACCTTGGTGATCATTTTTTAGGTCCCCTTAAATCATGTTAAAATCAAGGGAAAAAGCATATAGTTAATTTTGATCAAGGGAGACCTGTGTATGTGTGTGCGTGTGTCAGTGCTCATTCTTAGCAGCATCTCTGTGGGTTGAAGCAGGAACTGTATGGGCAATTTCATAAACGTCATTCACACTTACACTAAGTGTGTGTAATGCATATGCGTGTGCACAAAAATAAACTGTAAAAGTTTCTATAAAATAAACTGGCAGCTGTGGTTGATAATTGTACAGCTACAATGCTGTAAACGATTTTAGCCATATACTGTAAAGGAGCTCAGTGTCACACAACTGCTAAACACACCACAGTACAGTATGTGTATCTCAGACAATAACATTTGAACTGTCTAAATGTATGAGATTAATCATGCACTGAAAAAAAAATATTCAAAGATGATTTCTTGGATTTACAATTGTTTTTTTTTTTTTTTAGTTAAGTGGTTGTAAACAATTTATTTGGACTAAATTTAAACAAAAATTAAAATTTGTTTATACTAAATTTACAACAATACTAAAACAATACTAAATTTAATTTGTTTGTTTAAATTCAACATATTTCAATTGTTTGCAACAATTTTGCAGACATCATTTTTTGTATATAAATGCTCTTAACCTGGTGTTCAATAGTATTACAGCACATTATTAGTTGTGCACATTTGGCTGAGAAACTGTGGCACGGGCCTTCAGACTTAACAAGCGGATTGCTGAGCACACCTGGAGCCTTTTTTATTCAACTGTGGTGGCATATAATGGACAAACAAGATCCCTGTGGGTATGAACCACAAAAGAAAGAACCATAACCGCTTTCTGAAACTTGCTTCCTGATTGCTTGGAGGTTTTAGGATAAAGGCTACCTGTATAAAAGCAACCCAGGCCCCGGTACATCTGAGGCTAGCTTGCTTTCTTCTGCATGAACTCCTTTTTGAACTGCTCTTTGTTTTTTTCTGTTCTGATGCAATTCAGCCCAAGGTTTGTTGTTGTTAACACAAACTGTTGTCTCCAGCTCTGCTTGTAAACCACGGGTGTATTTATCCATCCATACAGTCTTTAAACGTGCTTTTGCATTTTTTTAACATATATATATATATATATATATATATATATATATATATATATATATATATATATATATATATATATATATATATACACACACACACACACACACACACACACACACACACACACACACTTTATAAAACATTATGGGTTGTTTCCAGAGCTTGACATTAACTTTTTGTATATTTCCAACATTACTAGCTACTCGCCGTTTTCAATAGCCAAACTTTTGTTGTTGGAAAAATATATCTGACATGCATAACATTTGAATTAGGTAAGCTAAAATTACCTGATTTGATTTTTTGTTACGTCCACATGCCTCCTCACTCATATAATTTTTTTGTGTGTCGTATATGAGCTTGCTCAATGAGCAAATGGGTTGTGGTATCATAGTGTTGCATTGCAGTTAGTTTTTATTTCACATGACTTTTCATTCAACACTAAAGATTTACCAAAAGATTCTCTAGCCATACACATCTAGCCACAAACATCACATTAGCTGAAATCAGCCAATTGGCACTGAAGTCCTCGTCAGTGCATCAGAATCGCCTGTGTCTCACCGTGTGTGATCATCCTCTCGTTAGGTTTTCACCTGCTTTTGCTCATGCAAACACAGTTATTATTGTCATCTCTCATGCTGACCCCTCATCGGGCAATCCTTATTGTTGAACACTGCCTTTTAAGAAAACTACAGTTTAAAAATTATCTTTAATCAGCCAAAATGGCTAGTGGCAGTGACTGAATTAAGCTGTGGTGGGCACAGCTAAATATCTACCCACATTTGGTGGGGTTGGCAGGCTTTAATGTCAAACCCTGGTTGTTTCAAATATAGACAAACAAAACCAATACTCTAAAAATGGTTTTCAAAATAAGGCATTTGACTAAATTGCGGGTTATATTTTGAATGTAATTTGCAGTATTACATTTTGATTTATGTACATTGCTGTGTGTTTGTCAGTCTGTCTGTCTGTGTTAGTTATGGGCAGAAACTGGTAACAAAAATCTGATTAATGGAAAAATCTTGCAGTTCATAAAAAGAAAGTAATATAAAGTTTACTGCGCCGGTAACAAAACATCTTTACTGTAGTGACTAATATGTGAAAACCGTATGTATGCCAAATTTATAAGTTCAGGTTATGAAATGTCATGGTGCTCAAAAACGTAATGATGCATTAATAACCGAAAATATCTTTATAAAACCTTGAAATATATATTTAAAAGCCGTTATGATAAATAATGATTATGTGTACATTTGTGTAATTAAAAACTGGCTTATAGGATTAAACCAGGTTTTTAACAGTGTATTTTTATTTTTTTATGCATGTTTCGATGTGATTTTTGCATGACAAGCTGTCATAATTTGGACATTATTTTGTACCAGCATCTTTCAACTATGATTTGAACACTGTTTAAATGGACCTTTATATATCTTCAATGTAAATACCCGCTGCATATGAAGTATTAAATGCAGATCCTTCATATTTATAGCAAATCTGACATTTATACAAAAAAAAAAAAAAAGAAGTGATTAATTGAGCAGTGTACAGAGTGTCAATGGCTAGGTATTCATCGGAACGTGCTTTCAAAGAATAAAGAAAGAAAGAGAGTGAAAATTCCAAATCCTAAATAGGTGCAATTCCATCAATTTGTTGCAGCAGCTGACTGTAGTATTGGTAACCCAGAAACCAACAATAAAAAGGCAAATATAAAGAAGTTACGTTCGTTAAATCAGTTTTTATTTGGCAATAGCTTTTCCACCTCTCATTGCTCGCATAAACCCTTTTTGCAAAAAAAAAATATTATACATACACACACACACATATATATATATATATAATTTTTTTTTTTTTTTTTTTTGCAAATTAAGGGATTTTGTAACCAAATTTTGCTGACTCCGTCACTCTTTTCTCATGCAGTACTTCAAAACACACATTAAAACAGCATGATCAAAAATGCACAAAATGTGTTTAAGCTGTGAAAATACCATATAAAGTTATTTAAATACACTACTTATAATTTAGTCACAGTCATATTAAGAAAAACAATGTACAGTTGATCACTTAGTCTGTTAGACCACTGACTTGCTTTACCGATGCACAAAGAGTCATAAGCAAATCTCAGACTGTAATCATGAGTCTTTATGTCACAAATGCCAGATGATGCATTAAATTGAACACGGCTGTTTTGCTGTTCATAATCCATATTTTGATGCATTAAAATGAACAAAACAAACAATAATGCTCTCAAAGTTGAAAATAAATTGGTTCTTTCTTCTACTATTGGGATCCTCTGGAAGATAGTTATTTTTAGTTCTTTGACCCTGTTGTACAGTCTGTGCTGATGTTGTCAACTCTATTATGTAATACATACCCAGAAGTAGAAAACAAGCTTTTTTGGTAGCTTTGGTTTTATTAACATGATTTTGGACTAATAAACTTTTAAGGTATGAAATTTGCAGTATGCTTTTATAATTCAATGACCTCTCATAGGCCAAAAGGCATGACTTGTGACCCTTTCAGGGATTTTTATTTATTTATTTTAAATGCCATTATTTAATTTGTTGGTGTAAAGGGGTGCTGAGATTATACAATTTTATAGGACACCAAGATGATAGGGGGGTCTAAACCCTTCCAAATTTATTCCAGCAGTGATAAAACATAATTTATTTACTAAATAATGCTAAAGCATTCTGACCTTAAAGCCTTCCTCAGGGTATTCAACGCACATCATACACAAACATTTATAAAACACTACCTCCATCTTGGATCACTTGATCACAAATTAGCAACAGCTTACAAACTAAAGTCATCACACTAATTAATTAACAGGAGTTAACTATCCACATGTAGCATCAGATTAATACACTTAAAAATACATTACAAACACAAACCACCATCACTGAAAATCTATGAGGGAGAAATTTTATCTTTTGGAACCAGACGTGTCAAGTAAAAAAAAAAAAAAATCCTAAAAGTTTCACGCTTCTTTCTCTTACAATTTCATAAAAAAACTGCTTCTTTTTTTCAATTCAAAGATAGAATAGGGAGGACATTTTATAATTACATTCACCAAAACAAATGCTGGTACTGTTTAATTAATAATGTCTTTAAGCAAAAGTATTGTAGTAACTTCCTTTTCCCCCGAACGTTTTTGTAAAGTTTGTTTCTTGCATCCTGTGAAGTGGTAATTTTGCTCCATTTTGTGAAATATGAGTTCATTCTATAGGTTATAAATGTATTTATAATGTACAATATGTTTACTAATTGCCCTACAGCTGCGGCCACCAACTTTTTTAAACCCATAAAAATAAAGCAAAGATTGTCTTTCTAACTTTAATTTACTTAATATTTTATGAATTTTAAACTGATGCAACAAAGAAAATCTGTGACAAAGCATCTGGATGACATGTCCTGTCATTTTTGAGATATACTGGCAGAGCTACAAAGATCTACCAGTCGACTGCAATTGACAGGTTATCGACTTCTGTCCTACAGCAACACTAAACCCAACACTTTAAAAGGAAATTATTTGCAGTTTTACATTCTCAAATATGATTTAAAAGCATTTTGAAAAATGAGCAATGTCCTCATTAGTCACCTTCTCCTTGAAATAGCCATGTCATGCCCATGCCACTATATAAGTTTGTGTCCTTATGTGTTACTCCCAATTACAACCCAGATCTACACAGAACAAACAGATGTGCTTTTAACTTTAACTACACGCGTATCCCAACATTCCTCTCTGTGAAGCCAAATGCTCATCACACACACACACTGAGAGTGCCTTGTCGCCTTCATCCCTCAGCTGGCTCTGAATAAGTTATGTGCTGAGAGATGGCACACTCACTCTGAAGTAATTATGTTTGAAGAGACCATGCTTTTGCCAAAGCCTTTCCTTTACTGAGAGTGGACTTCTCTTCATAAATATTCCTTCCTTCAAGCAGGGCGCGAGTCTCTTGTCATTTATTCAAATCAACAAACTGTTCTTTGTGATCCAGGGTACAGCTGGGCTTCTGGAAAGTGGTTCTCCGTGTCATAAACCTCAATAGCATGACAGTTTGTTTGATCTGTATTTATTAAGTTATTAAAAATTTATTAAAAAGGCAGTTCAGAGACACTGATTCAATTCTCTGTGGTGGACAAGTTCCAGTGATGAAACAGAAAATTATATTCAGTTGGTTGATTTTTCACCAACATACAATATGCCAAATTTGTTGATTTTTGGTGATTTTGGAGCATTCCATACTGGATAAATTCAGCCCAGGCCCAATGGAAATACATGTAAAAAACGTAAAATGTGTACATTTTATTGTGCATTTCAGAAAACACATCCACTAGAGGGTTTACCATAATTGTCATTCTCCTGGCTTTTGCACATGCTTGTGACAATTATCTGTAAACCAATAGCATTCTGCTGGGAATCTAGCTCCACCGATTTGTTAGTTATGTTGTGCTTGGTACCCTTCGGTAAGGTACCTGTGAAAGAGAATAGTGAACTGTGACCATGTTGTTTTATCTTGATTTTACATACCTTTTATCTGTTTTGTGAAACTATGTCATGGGTCGTGCACATCTCATGAGAAGCATTTCTCACAAAACAGATGCTTTATACAAAAATACTTGTGTAAATGTTCATTACTAAACTTTCTACGAGCATGATTGGATTATAAGTGCAGCCTACTGTAATGTCTACTGAATTATATTCAATACATAAATAAATAAATGCTACATTTATGAACATACAGGCTCTTACTGTTTCTGAAATGTTACCAATTACAAATAAAAATACACAAAACTCACATTTAGGCCTTATTTGGGTTCATAAATGATACGAAACCTATACAGTCAGTACAAACCTCTCATCTTTATTCTTCACCAGCACGTGTAACGTTTACATCTTGTTAAAAGTCATTCTGAGTTCATAATAGTGCAAAAGATGATAATAATTAAACATGACAGTTTGTTTATGTTTTACGTTACTGAAAGAATCATTTGCTCCTTTGTTTTATCAGGTATCTGTTTTTCTGTTTTTTTTTTTCGCACTTCACTCTGGCATTCGTCAGTTTTTCTGAAAGGAAGTCAGAAGCACTTCAATAATCACACTCACTTTATTAATATGACCTCAAGTTCGTTATTTCAAATAACAATCAGTGAGTGCACGCAAGCTCTTTAGAGAAAGCGAAACCAATATAGTGCTTTTAGACGGCCTTGTAAACAACAACAGGTCACACGGCAGCTTTTGCCCTTCTTTTTGACTTTGTGGCTGTTCATCAAGATGACGACAAGGTCTGTTTGAGCTTGGGTCGACATGGCTCATTATTATATTTTATTATGATGTAATGTTTCGGAAAAAATGAAGTTTCCCGTTTTCATTCTCCTGGCTTGTGCTCACTGTAAACCAATAACATTCAGCGGCTCATCTAGCTCCACCTTTTGATACCCTCTTGTTATGGTACGATTAGTTCTAGGTACCTTTTGACAGTGGAAACGGACATAAAAGCTAACATTACCGACATTACTTGACCGTACCACTCAGTGGAAACGGGTCAATAGATACAAATCAGACACCATGTCTATGTGGCATTTGTCAGGTGTTGTGCGAACATCTGCACAAAATAATCATTTACTTGTTGATAATACTAAACATCAGAGTGTCAGTGTAATAAAATGTAAAACAGATCAAAATCTTCTAGGTAACGTTTTTTGGAAAAATTAACAGTACAGGGATTATGATGCCAACACCTCATACTCACCTCTAGTATTCATTTAGCAAGAAACTGCAGCAAACATATGCTTAAAGAGCCCCTATCATGTTTTTTTGAAAATGAAAACATCCAGCTGAGGTTTAAATCTGAAAGTACAACATGTTTAAAACTAATTATTCATTTAATTAATAAATAGTCAACTCAGAGTTATATAAATGAATTGTGTTGGCTTCGGATCGTTTGTCTGAACACAATGACGTCGATTCAGTACATCACCAAATATGAGTGTCTGATCTGGTAAATTGTGAACGCGTCTTTCCCTTCAGACACCAGAGTGGAAGTGAAGGGATAACAGGACTGATCATGACACAAAGATGACGATCATAGTATAGCCAACCTAGTGCTGTTTGTTCATGTCATTTATCTGATTTTTGATCCAATAACCTATGCTGCGCCGTGGGATTCGCCGGCCAGTTCCTATTAAAGGAAGAAGCAACAGAGACTATTATGTATGGGACTTTGCCATTGACTGTTACAGTTCATATAGACCAGTTTCTTGTTCCTCCGGATCATAAAATGCAAATGTAATTAAAATTGTTGCCTCATTTTGTGTAGTTTGCAAAATATGCATTTAATTGTGTTGTAAGTCGTAAGTCACTCCATATGGCTTGTAATCTGTTATCTATTTTAGATCAGTGCTTGTAATGTATCTCTCAGGTTAAATCTGTAAGTAGCTATTCACATATTGCATCTAAAAACCATGTTGAAAACATGACACATGCTTCTTCCTTCACCAATTTAAATGTGTTTCTGAGCTCTCAATCCTCTGTCATTCTTCTTTGCTATGGCCACCATCATCTGTTCCTACACATGCAGCGACTATTTTCAAAATAGTTCAACTTTTGCCACAGTGTGAATTAACTAAACTAATCACAGCAGATTAGCTTCATGCAAAGGAAGGGTTTGGGAACAAATGAATTGCTGAACTAATCATATGGGAGTCGTTGGGATAATTAGGTCAAAATAAATGCATATTATAAGACAATGAAAGGTTTTTTGACCTTGCATGCATATCAGCCTGTAGTTGGAGGCCCCGTGAACAAAATATAACATTTTATAATGCAAAATAGGGACTCTTTAAGTACATTTGTGTGGTTTTACAAAAAAAGGTATTTCCAACGAGCCTGTCATAGATAAATTAGTACTCCCTAACTTAGGAGTTGTTCTAAGCCAAAAACATTTGTAGTTCTTGCTGCTGGGATTTTTTGAGCATGTTTAAATTGAGACAAAGATGATGCAAGGAATGTATTCCAAGAAACAGTTTTCTCCCCGCTTTTTCTACCCTACACCCTTCATGCCTTCAAAGCTTTCACTCCGAAGGGTAAACCCTGGGAAGAGATTAGGGTGTATGGATGAGCTCTTAAGAATGGAACAGCCAAAATCTGTAAAGCAGAACAGAAATAGTGACAGAAATGATCCTTGCATGAAGATTTGCACTGCATGACTAGATTCTCAAAGATTTTTCTTGTTAATCTTAGATGTGTTGCACGATAACTTGCTAATGTTTCTTCTTAAGTACAATGTTAAAGCCTTTCAAAGTAGTTGTTTGCAAAGAATTGTAGTGTACTGAGTTCACGTCTCAAGAAGAGCTTCATCTAGGTAATGATAGTCTGAGCGGATTGAAAATATCGTGATGAATCAAGTCAGATGAGTTAAAATGATTGTTTTACATGTAAAATCGACAATCTATGGCATTACACTGATTTTTTATTCTTGCTATAACCTTCTTGTATTTCCAAAATAGCAAGTTGTGGCAGTTAACAATAGCAAACAGCTACATCAAGCCATTATCAATATGAGGTAGAAATGTGTTTTACTTAGACTTGTGAATTTTTAAAGTGAGTATTGTCAAGTATGGTTTCACCTTTATACTTGTAATTGGTCCTCTGCTTTTGACCCATCCAATTGCACATGACACATACATTAAAAGTGATTATATAGTGCACATTGAGCAATAATGGTTAGGTGCCTTGGTCAAGGGCACTTCAGCTGGGTATTGAAGAAGGAAGAGAGTGCGAGTTGTTCATTCCCCACACCTACAATTCCTACCTGGACTGAGAATGGAACCTGCAACCTTACAATTCATATTTATAGACATCTGTACCATGAAACCAGTATGTAAATATACAATAATAAACAAGCTGCCACAGATATGCTGTCGCTGGCAGGTTTTAATAGGCAAGAGTAAAGACAAGAGTGAAATGCCATGCAAAGTAATTCTCTCCATCAATGCTTCCCATATGTCACATATGGATTATACCTTTCCTAGATTCCCTGACCAGTCCATCTGGGCCTTGGAGATTGCCTTCCCTCACCATTAGGGCCATGGGATAATCCTTACATCCAGGAACAAAGGACACTGCATTAACAGAACAGCATTCAGGACAATCATAAATTCCAAAACAACTGATAAACATCATGTCACTGCGACATCATTCACTGTAAAGCTCTCCATTTGCCATTTGAATGCTTCTCTGTAGAACTAAAGGAACGAATGGAACATATAAACATGTGAGGGAAAGATAAACTGAAAAGAAAAGTTTCAATTGTACGAAAACAAGTTATTTTCTGGAAAGAAGCAACATAACATTCATACTTCAACATCGCCATACTTTATTCATACAGATTGCATGAGATTTTTCCCCTTTTTTTTAATTGTTTATATTACTTATAATCACACCAAATACTGAGATACACCCATTGGCCACTTTATTACTAGTATCGGGTTGGATCCCCTTTTGCCTTCAGAACTGCCTTAATCCTTTATGTCATAGATTCAACAAGGCTGGAAATATTCCTCAGAGATTATGGTCCATATTGAAATGATAACATCACGCAGTTGCTGCAGATTTGTCAGCAGCACGTCCATGATGCGAATCTCCAGTTCCACAACATGCTCTATTGGATTGAGCTCTGGTGAATGTGGAGGCCATTTGAGTATAGGGAAATTTTTGTCATGTTCACGAAACTAGTCTGTGATGATTCACACTTTATGACATGGCGCGCTATCCTGCTAGAACTAGCTATCAGAAGATGGGTACACTGTGATCATAAAGTGATGGACATAGTCAGCAACAATACTCAGCTAGGCTTTGACACGATGCTCAATTACTAATAGACCCAAAGTGTGCCAAGAAAATATCCTCCACACCATTACACCATCACCTTTCATTTTGTTAATGCCAAATTCTGACCCTACCATCCAAATGACGCAGCAGAAATCGAGACTTATCAGACCAGGCAACGTTTTCCCAATCTTCTATTGTGCAATTTTGGTGAGCCTGTACAAATTGTAGCCTCAGTTTCCTGTTCTTAGCTGACAGTAGTGGCACCCGGTGTGGTCTTCTGCTGCTGTAGCCCATCTTCCTCAAGGTTTGATGTCTTGTGTGTTCTGAGATGCTCTTCTGCATACCTTGGTTGTAATGAGTGGTTATTTGAGATATTGTTGCCTTTCTATCAGCTCGAACCAGTCTGGACATTCTCCTCTGACCTCTGGCATTAACAAGGCATTTGCGCCTACAGAACTGCCGCTCACTGGATATTTTTTTTTTTTTTGGGCCAGTTTGTTTCAACACTAAATGCTTGTTTTTTTTAGAATATAAAGGAAATTTATTATAAAATGATGGCTAGAAAAGCCAAAGCTTTACTCAAGTAAAAGTAAAACTACTTAGAAAAAAAAATAATTAATTAAAATATTGAAAAAAACACTAGAACAGTGTTATATGTTTTGCTGGTTTATGTACGCACATTATGGCAAATGTTTCAAAGAATTCCAAAGAAATAAGCTATTTTAACTAGTGACATCATACAACGTAGATATCGATAAGAATTGATAAGGACAACACAACATGATAAATATAATTAAATTTAGCATTATGGAAGTCAATGGCTACCATTACAATCATTTTGCAAAATATGTTCTTTTGTGTTCAACAAAAGAAACCAGTGAAATGGTTTGTGACATGTGAATGATTTGTAAATAATAACAGAATTTTCAGTTTTGCGTGAACTGCCACTTTAAGGGTTTGTTATTGAACATCTCCCTACAGATTGATTACAGTTAAGTCTTTCCGAATTCTGCGACATCTGCCTGCACATGTGCTGGAAATCTCAGTCATTAAGATCTGAGCAGCCCAGTTGTATACAGTACTATAATCTCAAGATTATGCTGTATCTCAAGATTAACAGAGGCTTTATAAAGTAAAGTTACTATGGTGTAGTTTGCCACTCACTCATCATAGTTTCTGTCTCCACACTGAGGAGTGGTTTTGCATGTCTAGACTGAAAGTGCCATTTTTATTTATATATATATATATATTTTTTTGCCACTGCTCAGTTTGGCAAATGCTGATAACGAATTTAGAGCTGCCAACGGTTATGCTGACAACATGAAGGTTGAATATTTTTTTAAAAAATCGCAACTGAATGTGAATGCATTGACAAATTTGACAGGGCTATCTGACCGCCACAGAAGCCACAGACATACGAAGATGCAATTAATTGTTGGCTTTTTGGCATGTTCACAGATTGCCCCTCAATGCCAGCGTATCCCGCTTGAGTAGGCAATCACACAGCAGATGTGTGGAGATTGCCATGGAGCCACTGAAGGCCTGCAGCGCCTGAGCAAATCGCAGATGCGTTGCACGGTTCTGTCAAGCTCCTCCACACAGAAACACGAAGAGGACAGAATTAGCCACTAAATTGATGACAAAGTGGGCAAGAGATTGACAATACATTGGTGTGACATATATGATGAAGGAAAGGCATGCTCCATCAACTAAGATGTTGGCCAATTCAATATTCTGTAATCTGTGAGTGACAGCTATGTTTGTCAACAGACTACCACGGTTATATGAGCAAATAGAGCAGAACATCGACACTTTTATGACTTTCTGCTATTCACCATGAACTATTCTCAGTCTTGAGGTGTTTGCATGGAAGGTAGGGGATATGAGGTTTGCTTAGTCCCAATTCCCACCCATCAAATAGTAGTAGTAAATTTTACCTTTTCACCTATTTTAACCCTTTTACAAGATGTAAGATAACTCTTTGGTGTATCTAGAATGTGGCTAAGTTTCAGATCAAAATACCAGTCAGATTATTTATTATAGCCTCCATAATATGGCCATTTTGGTATTGGACTACAGTGTAGCTGTTTTTTGTAGCCTGTGGCTTTAAAACCAATTTAACTGCTTCTCCCCACCCACCAATCCCACATACGCGTCTGCTTCTCCTGCATTACATCAGATCAGTGTTAAAAAAAAAACAGGTGTTAAAAAACAGTGTTAGAGACAGACAAGGATGAAGCTGAATTACAGCTCATTAGTAAAATACCAAATAAGTTTATTCAATGAATTTGTGGTGGAGTTTATTCAAGCCTTTCTGATACGACGAGTCACACCCAAATGCTATTTGCATAACACACACACACATATATATATATATATATGTGCATTTATGGACACCATATATATATGTGTGTGTGTGTGTGTGTGTGTGTGTGTGTGTGTGTGTGTGTGTGTGTGTGTGTGTGTGTGTGTGTGTGTGTGTGTGTGTGTGTGTGTGTGTGTATGTTTGTGTGTGTGTGTGTGTGATATTTTGCCTGTAACATCACACAAAGTAATCTTCACTCTTCACCTCTGTGTATTACTCCGCCCACATACAGCAAGCAACAAGCAGAGACGCTACAGTTGACAAATATTACTGTTGTTAGACAACAAAATGTACTTTTGAGGCTTTTTTAGACAAGAATGTGGTTGTTTAGATTGCAACTAAGCAGATTATTTGTAAGAATAGTGCATATTTTAAAATATTTTCTGAAAAACAATTTCTGAGAGCTCGTTGGCGGCCAAAGACGGTTGACGTTGTCTATCCACAAGATGGTGCCAGAACCGCATAATAAGCCCTTGCTCAGTGTGTTCTCGAGCATAAATAAAAGCTGAAAAACAGAAGCCTTGTGGTTTTTAAGGTGGACCGGATACGAAGGTGTGAATAAAAAGCTGGATTCAGCCTTGTCCTTCCTTATCGCAAACACAACAGCAGTCTGGTGAGAAATCTCTGTAGAAGGATGGCATTTCATGTCACTTTCAGCCTTATAATCTTAGAATGTGAGCAAAATTTGTTGTTTTGTCATCACCTTAAGAGGGTCACACACCAGATGCGCCGCTTCACAATACGCTATAGAGAATCAATCAAATACTAGCTCTAAAGTCACGTTGGAGAATTAGTAACAGCTTCTGCTGTTCTGACATCAGCTGCAGATGTGAATGAATGGCAGAAGAAAGTAGTTCCTAATACAAAAGAGTTTGATTTTCTTCGTTATGTACAAGATTGTGCCGTCGAACTGTTGTATAAATGCAATATCACATGAGTAGCAATGTGCTATGGCTGTATATCAGCACTGGTGGGGCAAACGCCTCCCACTAGTTCTGATATATAGCCATAGCACACTGCTACTCGTGCGATATTGCTCATTTATTTATATATATATATATATATATATATATATATATATATATATATATATATATATATATATATAGTAGACTTGATTATGTCTTTATATTACAAACTATGTGTATCATAAAGAGCTGTATACTTTCCAACCTCTATGAGAACAGCGACATTCATTGTATTTACAGCTGCACTCAGAAAACAATCGCCTTTGATACCATGTGGTTTTGTTTTTGATTGTCAGCAGGTTGCACAGTTATAGTTTTAATGATTTTTATACAAATATTATGATATTAATATTTATAAGCAATCAAATTAGTATGCAAGCAAATTAAGATAAACTGATACTTCCAAAAGGCTTAAAAGTTGCTAATGAATGTTATTAAAATGAATGTTAAAACCTGTTAAATTTGCTGCTAGGTGCTTTTTTAAGTTTTTAAGTTGAGTATTATGTTGTATGAAAAGTTGCTAAATCTGGCAACACTGTTTTTAAATATGGATTCATATTTAAATATATTCCAGTATATTAAAAATATATATATTGGTAACATTTATATTAGCCAATATATTATAGTCCATAATTTTAAAAACAATGAAAGTCACATGAAATACAGTCGAACATCCAGTTAAATATCATCATAATTAGTTTCCAAAGGATCAGAAAAGATATGTGAATAAAAACTATATTTTTTGAGCACCAAATAAATTGAATAATTCAATAAACCACAACCAGTCACAAACAAAAAGAGTTCATATTGATTTCAATGGATGCTAATGTTTTCACAGCTGTATGAAAGCTGAACAAACAGTGAACTAAAAAGTCATTACTGTGGAAATGAAAATTGTCTAGTCTCCTCACATTTCTGCAAATTCACACAACGCACACACACTTCACGAGTTGCCATACTTCTTATTAGCTTGCTTTCCTGCAATCCTGTAAGCCAAATAGCACAGGCTTATTAATTCAATAATACGCTGTACATTTAGCCCGCTATTTATTAAATAAAAATAAAGCAATGAAATAAGTGTGAAGGTTCTGGATAAAAAAATCTTAACACAGGCGGTTAGACAAGATGTATTCAAACAATAACATGAAATTAATGTGAAGGCAAAAACAGTAAAGTATCTCAATTGACCACTAGTGACAGGTTCACAAAAAACATAATAATACCATTGGAAACATGTTACACTGCTTTTCTGCTTAGAACGACAAGAGCAGAACATCCCATGCACTGCCTTTCTGATTAATAAATTCTTTTTTTTTTTTTTTAAAGAAATTCAAAGATAAGACATAAAAACCACCCTGTTTTCCATCCGCCTGCTGCATAACAAATGATATCACCCACGCGCTGTCACCTTCCATTCATTATTAGTGGCTGCCTGTCTTTGTTACTATCAGACAAATTCAGTCTGACTTCACATCGTATATTCTTAGAGCTCAGAACAAAAGAAGTATTGTTCTCAGAAAGCAGAATTTTCCAATCTCTCCACGAATGCAGTTATTTCAGCTTTTATTAGTTTCAAATGACCGTAAATCGGTCTCCAAGCTTTCTGTTGAGGTTCATTAAGTTTTTTTTGTCTTCGTTATTCATTCAATTCAGCCAGGCTTCCAGGCAAATATCATAAAAATGATGGCAAATTTAAGCTATATTACATTTTCTCCTAAGACCTTTAAATGAATACGTACTGTGAGCCTTAAATTACTTTTAAAAATATCTTGTTTGTGAATGTCTCAAAGGCAAATATAATGGCCGTCTATAATGTGCTGTAATTCAGAGTGAACACCTTATTCAACAGATATGGAATATATATATATATATATATATATATATATATATATATATATATATATAGTCAGAATTATTAGCCCCCTTTGATTTTTTTTTCTTTTTTAAATATTTCCCAAATTATGTTTAACAGAGCAAAGAAAACAGAAATTTTCACAGTACATCTGATATTTTTTACTTCCTGAGAAAGATTTATTTGTTTTATTTTGGCTAGAATAAAAGTAGTTTTTAATTTTTTAAACAGTTTTAAGGACAAAATTATTAGCCCCTTTAAGCTATATATATTTTTTTTCATAGTCTACAGAACAAACCATCATTATACAATAACGTGCCTAATTACCCCTTCCTGCCTAGTTAACCTAATTAACCTAGTTAAGCCTTTAAATGTCACTGATGTCATGAAGTGCGCCTGTTTTCGTGATTGTCTTAGAACATCCGATTCAGTCACCTATGGGAGAAATGACTAGGAATAATAAACGGCAGAAAATGGTCAAACTACTTGCTCTACAAACAAATGTTTGCATAACTATACAGACCAAGTAGAATAATATAATAAGATATCAAATTGCAACATCAAGCAGCATAATGAGCAGTTTTTTATGTCAAAAAATGAATGGAAGTGAATGTGACCGGAAGTTGCGAGACAAAAAGATTCAAATGGCAGCGCCCGCTCGTCAGCGGAGAATAAGGTGAATAGAATGTCTTGAAAAATATTTGGTGTTAATATAGTTTTACATATTCATACATATTACATATTTACAAACTAATTTGCTTTCTTAAATTTGCATTTTGCTTCACAACAAACAATACAAACACTCACTTGCAAAGAGTGGAAACTATTATGAATAATGGAATATGCAACAAGCCAGATCTAATTGATCATTGAGTTTTTATATGCCCAATAATCTTTTGGAGAAAAAAATGTAGCTAAAACATTTAACATTTGCAAGTTACAGTATATTAAATATATAAGATTTTTTTTTTTTTTTTTTTTATTAAACTGTTGGCGGGCAAACAGTTTGATCAACTAGGAAATAGTTGGCCTGTCACAACCATTCGATAATAAATAGCTTATTACAGTATTAGTAAAGGAAAAAGTAAATAAAATAAATACTTACTATACTCATTGTTCTCAGAAGACAGAATGACACAATTTACTTTTATTGACATCAGCCTAATTTGACCAACTTCTATAAGCTATTTTTTAAACTTATTTATCATTTATACTTATACAATATTTACAATTTATACTTATACTATATTATTTTAACCATTTAACTTATTTTAATTATTATTTATAGCTATTTTATATTATTTTAAATATTGCATCACTTGCTTCTATTGTTTGCATTGCATACTTTTCTTCCTTTATATAATCTTACATAACACCAATTTAAAATGTTTACAGTTGTAAATTCTACAAATTTAAAGCAGTGCGCTGAATGTGTAAATCTCAGTCAACATTTCACTGTACCATAAATTTCAATAATGGTGCTCATTTACATTTGACTCCCGGCAGCTGTGCCTGCTTGTAACGTGAAAATACCCATTAAGCCTGATTTATTAAAACTAGCCTGTTTTGCCTCTCCTGTGTATTTTGCCTTGACTGACGTTATGCATTTTTTTCTCCTAGGATTACAGAGTGAACATATTCCTCCGGCAGAAGTGGAACGACCCCCGGTTAGCTTACAGCGAATACCCGGATGACTCTCTGGACCTGGATCCCTCTATGTTGGACTCCATTTGGAAGCCTGATCTGTTCTTTGCCAATGAGAAGGGAGCACATTTCCACGAGGTCACCACTGACAACAAGCTCTTGAGAATATTCAAAAATGGAAACGTCCTCTATTCAATTAGGTGAGATTCCACAGTTATGCATCTAAAGCATTTTGTAGCATAACTACAGTAAACAGCAGCTGTGTTTTGGTCAAATTAACAGATTTTAGAAAAATAGGCTGGACCTCAAATTAAACCCAACACGCACCTTGATGTTAAAAAAAAGTCAAAAATATGTCAACAATGCAAATCAATTTGATGTCAAAACATTGACGTCCATTTGGCATCATCTACACCGCATTCCTTAATTGCTACATTACATGCAAACTATCCCAATGTAAAAGTGACACCATATTGACATCAAATATTGGCATCAAAAAACAGGTCAAAAATCGATTACAGAATGGTCTTGCATTAATAGTTATAATGATACAGTTCGATAATGAAATGTCTCAAATATGGATGAGCTCGAATGGTTTGCAGGTCATAGGACTGAGAATGAAGAAGTGATTAAGTGAATATTGAGAAGCTTCCAATAAAGGTCTAAATAAGCTTATAAACCACCTTTAAGATTAAAAAAAGATTCCTTGATGGTTCTGGGGACTGGCACTGATTGTCTGTGCCATGTATTGATAGGATTTCAGATCTTAACTGTATAGATATTTAGCAATTACTAATAACTTCAAAATCCACATGTGATTCTTTGAGCTGTTTGAGCATGTGATTCTTTGGAGAAATATCTATCTATATATATATATATATATATATTGCAGCACAATTAATGCTTAATCATAATCATAATGCTGAATCAGAATCTCATAATTACAATATGATGCAAATGCAGCCTCACAAATCATAAAGTAATCCTTGCTTTTGAACGTCATGAAATATGCTGAACTACAGATGATATGTGAAGCACAAAACTAGCCTGTCAACTGCTGACTTGGTGCATCCAAAATCACATATTTCTCGAGTTTGAATATGAATTTGACTTTACGGCCATTAGCAAAGTATGTTCTACATATAAATCAGAGTAGTTGAATCATATATAGAAGAACTGTCTGCCGTTTATTATTATACACTCTCAGAAATAAAGGTACACGAGCTGTGATGGGTGGTACCTTTTCAAAAGGCATATTCATAAATTCTCTCATGTGGCCTCAATGGATAGCGAAGTGTCCATTGAGCGGGCTCTACAGAATCTCTCTGGTAGTTGTACTGTAGGTCGTTTTTCCAATATTATATATTCAGACATGCTGCTTGGCTCACAAACAGTTTTTCACATACTATATACTGTAATTACTATGCAATATTTGTGACTTATTGAATTGGGTGGACCAGATGTCAATTTACAGAGCAGCAGAACAAACTTAAAATGAAAGTGTTGGTAAATGGAAGATATTTGATGCATACTTTTGAGTAGGTATAGGGCCATGGCCTATGAAAATTACTCCTACACCAGTATCTGAAAATGTTTGACATTCAAAATTGTTCACATACCCTATACTGTAGTAGGGAAGTATGTGGTTTCAGATGTCTTTACATTTACTATACAGAATTTGTGACTCATTGGATTAGGTAAACCAAATGTTGGTAAATGGAAGATATTTGACTCATATTTTTGAACAGGTATGGGCCATGGCCTATGAAATTTACTTCTACACTAGTATCTCAACATGGCAGCATCAGTCCAAAATCCGGTGTCACTGTAGCTAAAATACTTGTTTAAAAAAAGTTACAATTTCAATTACTACATTTTAGATGGTTTGCCCAAAAAATAATTTACTCATCTTCCACTTCTTGCAAATCAATCTGAATTTTTCTTCTATTGTTGAACAATAAGGAAGATATATTGATGAATGTTTATTTCCATAGTATGCTTTGTTCCTATAAATGTCAGTAGCTTCTTCTTTTCAACCTTCTTCAGAATAGAAAGAAGACAGAAATTTCTTTGGGTTTGAGTTTTCATTTTTGGATGAACTTTATTTAAATATAATTACTTAATTATATAAATATAAATATTAAATACAATTACTTATAATTATTTACTTCATTTTAATATAATTTCCCTTTCAACCCTAAAAAAAACTAATCCATTACTGAACGTCAGAATAACCAGAATGTCATTCAGCATCAGTCACGACAGAGCAGACAATATCAATGTGGCAGGGTGAAGGGTAGAAAGGAAATGCTGGAGTTAATAGTGAGGGGCAAATTATGTCAGGCTTTTGAGTAGATATGACAGAAAGCTGCGCAGATGTGAAACGACAGAGGATTCACTCTAACTGAAATCCACGTGGTTCCCTGAGGGAGAAGGAGTGTAATTAAAACATGGCCAATCTGCGGCTGTCAGACTCGTCTCTGCTTTGCTTTAAAGGCCTTCCGTTCAAAAAAATCCCACCACTCAAGCAGCTTCCGATTCTCACAAACCTCCACTTTGATTCCTCCTTTTGTCTGAGCCGTGGATTTGTGCATAATACATTTAGAGAACGTAACCTGAATTGCATTTACATTTACAATTTTTCAACCAGGGGAAAAGCCCAAACTGTTTACACTGGCATATTACATTTACATTTATTCATTTAGCAGACACTTTTATCCAAAGCCACAAACAACTGAGAATAGTAGACGCATCAGAATTAAAAATCACTCAAAAAAATATTTTTACTGCTTGTTCAAACTACTTATTTGAAACGAGCTTAATCAACACAATTCTTGAGTTTTTTGGGACGACTTAATTGTTTTATGTTGGGACAACATATAGGAATTATGTGGAACCCGGCAATTTTTTACAGTATAAAGAGATGCAGTGACAAGCGTCAGTTAGCTTAGCAGTATGTGATTTTATTTATTTCTTTAAACCAGTTTTATGTTTACTTAAAGTATATTTTTGAAAATAGCAAAAAAAAAGATAAAATTGTAAGTCAAAATTATTGATTTTACTTTTATGCCAAAAATAATTAGAATATCTAATAAAAAGATAAGATTTCTTTCCATGAATATATCAAAATTTAATTTTAGATCAGTAATATTCATTGTAAACAAAACAAAATCCACTCCTCAACCCCCTTAGCCCACACAGAAAAATAGTCTATAATATTATACATTGCGTATACTTGTAATCAACATACAATAACCTAATTTAGACATCTTTAAATTAACTTTTCTTAGTATTTCAATTTTTTGAACCCTCAGTTTTAGACTTTCAAATTGCAGCATCTCAGCCATGCGGCACAGTGACTCAGTGGGTTGTTCTGTCACCTCACAACAAAAAGATTCACATGAAAACACAAAAACTCGCTGTAAGACACTGTTAAGGTCATGCTGAATCAACAGGCAGCGATAAAAGTATTTTATGCTGGCCTCACACCAAAACCAAAAAGAAGTATTTGCGCAAGTAAGGTACATACAAAGTAAATGCTAACACGCAAACAGAGGCAAATTACTGTCTCACTGCGTGAATAATGCAGGCTGCGTTTGTCATGAACAAGCAGAATTATCTTCAACACCACGTTTTGGTGTGAATCCAGCATGAGAATAAAGCGGTGTTGGTCAATCATGAAGGAGAGGGTCATAAGGTCACAAGATCACACTGATACTTCGTTTACACACTGTGATACCACACCGTGACTCAGCTGATGCTGCTTTTTGTCTAGACGAATGGCCAAACTGCATAGAAAAACACTTTGGTTTTGAAAATAGCAGTCTTCATGTGGAAAGGGCCTAAATTGGCTATAGTATATGAGAGTGTGTTAAAGAAAAAGTTTATTGGTGTTTCCCAGCTCTGAGGGTTGCGTGAGTACTGGCATACTTCAAACAAAGTTATTTTTCATTGTTCTTTCAGGGAAAAAAAGGAGTTTAAGGAATGATATGCTGTATTTGAGCGACTGTACATTTGTACCAGCTCTGCTACTCAAGCTGTTTATTCCCTTTTGTTGTTCTTGTTTTTTTTTTTTTCCTTTTCTGAAATCAGTGAATATGAGATATGAATCAATTGCACGTCAAAGACAGCGTAGACCCAGTGCATGCCCACCAATTGCATAATTAGTAATGGTAGTTCAAAGGTGTTTGGGAGCCAAAACAAACTTATCCAAAAGCTCACTTTGGTGTGCAGTTTTAAACTGCCGAAAAAAACACAAAATGAATTTCGCTTCAGACAGATTTTGTTCGAAATGGCAAAATTTAAGTTTGTTGATTGATTTTGTATCACCCACCCATAAAACATATGCCAGAGTTATTGTTTCATTCAACTGTGCCGATCCCCGTTAAAGCAAGGACTAAGGTGAAGGAAAGTGAGGGAGAATCTCAGTCAAATATTGTCCTGTGCTAACAAAGTATACATTAGCTTATTTACTCAGATGCATAAGTCTCAATAAAACATTTAAAAAGTACCCTTATGCATGTTTTTTCATGTTCAGTGCGACATAAAAGAAACTAACATTGCTAAACTACAGGGTGGGCCATTTACACCTTAATAAAATGGGAATGGTTGGTGATTTTAATGTCCTGTTTGCGGCACATTAGTATATGTGAGGAGGCAAACTTTTCAGGATGGGTGATGAGCATGGTGGCCGTTTTGAAGTTGGCCATCTTGGATCCAACTTTTGTTTTTTCAATAGGAAGAGGGTCATTTGACACATTAAACTTACTGGGAATTTCACAAGAAAAACAATGGTGTGCTTGATTTTAACGTAACTTTATTCTTTCATGAGTTATTTACAAGTGTCTGACCACTTATAAAATGTGTTCAATGTGCTGTCTATTGTGTTGGATTGTCAATGCAACCCTCTTCTCCCACTCTTCACACACTGATAGCAACACCGCAGGAGAAATGTCAGCACAGGCTTCCAGTATCCGTAGTTTCTGGTGCTGCACATCCAGTAAAGTTCTTGGATCTTGAAATGTTTGCCCTCTCACATATACTAATGTGCCACAGACAGGACATTAATATCACCAACCATCCCCATTTTTATTAAGGTGTATCCATATAAATGGCCCCTCCCTATAGTTGAGATTTGATGAGATGAATTAAATATAATAAGGGATTAAATAGGGACTGAAACAAAATGAGAAACAAAAGGTGTGTATATACAATAACATCTATTACGTCATTTTCCCATTGGATTTTTAGATTGACTCTGACGCTCTCATGTCCGATGGATCTGAAGAATTTCCCCATGGATGTGCAGACGTGCATAATGCAGCTGGAGAGTTGTGAGTAATCTCGTATGACCTCTTCTCATCAGGAGCTTGTTATGTAACTCCCCCCAGCCCTCGTTCACAGTTCTGCGGAAAGCAGACACTCATTTGATAATGTAGCTTCAGCATGAGGTCAGTAGCAGATTTGATGTGAAGCATGTTTGGCATTAGCATTCACCTGGTAGAGTTGTGCTAAAATTATGGGTAGGGAGGACCCTGAAGACATTCAACATGTCGCCTTAAAATATCCTCATAGAAAAATCTTGTACTATCTCTAGACAGTAACTTGAGGACACATAGGTCGGACGTTCTTTCTACAGTCTAAGTGCCTTGTATCTGGTTAAAGATTAGTGAAGCTAGTGGTCAAAGTGTTCAGCAAATCATTCAAAGAGCTTTCTGTGGACTGGAAAACATGCCACCGCTCCCTCGATCTTTCCCATGATGATTGCTCTGAGCTGGGGTTGAGGCTTTTTAACGAAAGGCCTCATGTCATGGGGAATATGTCTTTATAACTACATATTTTAGAGTGGCCATGTTCTTGTTGCAAAAAAAGAAAAAAAAAAGAAAAAAAAGAGTTGCTTATTGAGAGGTTTAATGTTACATTATTTCTAACAGAAAATTGTCTCTGCTGGAAGTTTGATCATTCAGTAGATAAGAAATGTGTATAAAGGTGCAAAAGTTTATCTGTTAATTAACAGTTGTCTGTAGCTTGCAATTCATGTTTTACATTTATTTAGGCTTTCATTTTGCATTATAGGAAGTTTGGACCTGGTCTTCATTACTGTTTTAAAAAAAGTGTAATAAAGTGAGTTGTACTGACATTCTTAGAATTTTTATAAAACTTGAGGCATTTTTGGCATTTAAGGTTAATGAAGCAGGTCATCAGACCACTGTGGTTCATTCTGTATAGTCAATATGAAAAAAGCCTTAAGGGGCAAATAATATTGACCCCCAAAATGACAATAAATATATAAATGTTGGTTTATTTAAATAAAATAAATAATTTTTTTTCTTAGATGGGCTACCAAACAAACCACACATCCCGTAACTTACCTAATTAAGTTGTCTAGTTAATTCAATTAACCTATTTAAGCCCTTAAACTGCATTTTTAGCTGAATTTTAATATCTTGCAAAATAACTGGTAAAATATTATTAAATATTAATATATCATGTAAAAATAAATTGATTAAAACATTTATTATTAAAAATGTTGTTAGTATCTTTATATGATATATGATATATAAAAATAACCATATACTGTATAAAACATTCATTTCACAAAGCTAATAAATTGTAATCTGCAATATTTTCAAAAAAAAATTTGAAGCAGAGATTTAAGTCATATAATGCAATTCAAAGCCTAAATAAGCAAAAAAAAAAAAAAAAAAAACACCTGCGAAACAAGCTACGGGCAACTGTTAAAGATATTGTTTTCCAGGTAAGAATAGAATAGAATAGAATAGAATAGAATAGAATAGAATAGAATAGAATAGAATAGAATAGAATAGAATAGAATAGAACAGAACAGAACAAGCAGGTTCACCTTCCCTCTGGTAAAGTGGCACCATCAAGAGAAGCACAAGTGACACTAGAAACAGAGATAATTATATCCACCATTTCAACATCACACCATACATTTTCCGCTGCATTTGCAGCCCTGAGGATATTGTGCTGGTGAACTGCTTAATGCTTTGTGATATGATTTGTCTTCATGTTAAAGCTTTGTGCCTTTTCATTATGAACTGCAGTTACAGTAGCTTGTTTCATGTCTGTATGTGCACAGTATGAGTTCAAATATACAGTTCAGCAATTGATAGGCAAGAAAAGTAAGCCAGTATATTTTTACAATCTTTGTATTAAAATTCACTTTAGTGTCGCAGTGATCTTAAAATCTAAACTCTTATTTTGAAGTGACTGTCTGTCAAAAATTGACTTTTCAGACAGTTTCTTGTTAAACTTTGCATCTTTAGAATATACAGTAGACATTAAACCATCAGAACTGAAACGAATAGTACAGATCCCAGTATAGTACCAGAATAGTACAGCACAAAAAATCTACAATGTTTATACACACACACACACACACATACATACATACATACATACATACATACATACATATATATATATATATATATATATATATATATATATATATATATATATATATATATATATATATATATATATATATATACACACACACAGTTGAAGTCAGAATTATTAGCCCCCCCCCACTCTGAATTATTAGCGCCCCTGTTTATTTTTTTCCCCCAATTTCTGTTTAATGGAGGGAAGATTGTTTCAGCACATTTCGAAGCATAATAGTTTTAAGAACTCATGTCATTCATTGCCATGATGACAGTAAATAATATTTTACTAGATATTTTTCAAGACACTTCTATACAGCTTAAAGTAACATTTAAAGGCTTAACTAGGTTAATAAGGTGAACTAGGCAGGTTATGGTAATTAGGCAAGTTATTGTATAACGATGGTTTGTTCTGTACACTATCAAAAAAAAAAAAAACAATTAGCTTAAAGGGGCTAATAAATTTGTCCCAAAAATGTTATTAATATTTATTATATTATATTATATTATATTATATTATATTATATTATATTATATTATATTATATTATAATATATTATATTATTAAATATTATCAGACTTAGTGTGAAAATGTCCTTGCTCTGTTAAACATCATTTGGGAAATATTTAAAAAAGAAGAAAAAATTATCTTGGGGGCTAATAATTCTGACTTCAACTGTGTATATATATATATATATATATATATATATATATATATATATATATATATATATATATATATATATATATATATATATATATATATATATATATATATATATATATGTAATGCCAATAACTGTGTACTAATACAAATGTCATTGCTTAGTACAATAGTAAATTTAATTATGCTTTATTGCAAACTCCTATAGTTGTAATTAAGGCTAAAAGCGTTTGAGGTTAGGTCAAAATGACAGTTTACCCTAAAATAAAAATTCTCTCACTAATATTCTTCTACATTTTTATGACTTCCTTTCTTCTTTTAAACACAAAACAATGTAATATTATTACTTACTATGGAGATCAATGGCATTTTTTTCCTACATTACTCTTTAGTATATCTTGCTTTTTGGGTACAAAAAAAAAACTAAACTCAAACAATTGGAATAACAAACATTTTTTAATGATTAGAGAGAACACTAGTTAAAGATATAACTGCAGACTTTAATTACAGTTACTTTTTAAATATAGTTACAGATGTCAAGAATATTCTTTGAAGATTGGTGAAAATGTTTACTTTAATGTTAAATTCTAACAGTTGAGTTATTTTCAGAATGGCTATAATTTCACAACATTTTCCATTCCATTACTACCAATACTGAAAAATCTAAATGTTTATCTTGCTCTTTCATCTAGTTGGTTACACAATGAATGACCTGATCTTTGAGTGGCAAGAAAAGGGACCTGTGCAGGTGGCTGATGGACTGACCCTTCCACAGTTCATCCTCAAAGACGAGTCTGATTTGAGATACTGCACCAAGCACTACAACACAGGTAATTTCCAAAGCATGCCATTCAACAACATGTAAACAATTAATGGTTCTACTACATATACTCAGACACTTGCTTCAGTGATGTTTCTTATAAATGCAAATTAAATGTAGATGATTTCATGCAATAATTCACAAACCCTTATGCATAGCACCATTTACGTTATTCAAGTATATGAGGGTGTCACAACCTGTTCACATTGGCATCTGGAAAATTTGGCAAGCTTTGACCATGTGACAGATCACCATACAAATTATACTGTGCAGTTCAGGGTTTTTTCTACATTTTTGCTGTACTAAGCATGACTATACATAATAAAATTTCATTTGATTGTTCTTCTTTTAAACATGGAAAAAAAAATAATAAATTGGGGGTTGAAACTAAGGAGTTAATAACTACTTCTTTAGTGGGATAGAAGACAACAGAGGTGGGACCAAGTCATTGTTTGGCAAGTCACAAGTAAGTCTCAATTCATTGCCCTCAAGTCCCGAGTCAAGTCCCGAGTCAAGACAGGCAAGTCCCGAGTCAAGTCCCGAGTCAAGACAGGCAAGTCCCGAGTCAAGTCCCAAGTCAAAGGCAACAAGTCTCAAGTCAAGTCCAAAGTCCTATAGTTTGATTTTCGAGTCTTTTCGAGTCTTTTTAACAGAAAAATAAAATGTAAACAGATTATGTATGGCTGTAAGATCTGTATTTATTAAACAAACCTTTTTTTAATGAAAGAACATTGCTTAGATATATAAAGATACAAATGTAATTTTCTGAAAAAGTGCTAAACAGTGCTGCGTCTCGTCTACACAGCCTATTGCACAAGAATGAGTTCCACCAAAAAAAAAAAGAGTCCATTTTGCCTCACATCACACAGAAATTGCAGGTCTACTGCTGTCTAGTTCATTAAGTTTAGTTGTGCTATGTCTTCAGTGATCAACTTGTGATTAACTAAAACTACATAAACAACCTCAATGAGGCAGCAGTAGACCAACAACTCCTGTATGCTGCAAAGTAAAATTGAGTGAAATTGGTATTTTGTCAATTGAATCTCGTGTGTGCTAAAGACCTGGAGATGCAAATCTGTCTAGCAGCAATGTAAAATGGTAGCACATATTCTAAATGAAGTAGGCTACTTCATACAAACATTAACGTTGTTTTCTTCACATAACAATGAGGAACTTTGCTCTCTACCTTGTGTGATGCTCGTGCACCGATTTCCTCTGTGGACAAAACTGCTTGAGAGCTCTCAAATATACACTGATCACGCGCAAATTTTCTCGCTCTCAAATATGCACTGCTCACACACACATTTTCCTGCGCGCTCTCAGAGATTATATATAGAATTTGTGTCTTGTGTTTCCTCTTCCTTTTGTGCTTTTTGATATGATTTATATTGAGGCACTATTTATTAACAATAACCAAAATACTAAAATAGACTTACATATTAAATTTTTTATCTAATAAACCACAACATTTTGGCTGTATGTTTTATGATGAGATATTTCCAGTTTCAAACACTTAAAGACACAGAGAATAGAGGTTGGATGTAAAGAATGCATTTTGTTTTACAAACATTTATTAAACATCCAAAAGGTTCACCTTACTAATCAAATAAAAAACATTTAAACAAAAATATAACAAACGCAAGCAGAAATGTAACTGTGATAAAAATAAGGAAAAACTTGATTTGGCATTATAGCCTACTATACTATTCACTCTTTAAATAAATCTCACTATCAATCCCATTTTATCATGGCAACTAAAATAAAGTGAACTAGTCTCTGCTGTCTTCCACATTATTGATGAGATTGTGGAGGACATTTTCCATGTCATCCTCTTCATTTTGAGGAAAAGCTGTTCCACAGGGCCCCTGAACACATCTATTGGCATGGACAGGGTTTTGAACAGTACTGTAGTAAAATACTTCAATTAATCTGTTGGGGTAATATTATAGTTGCTATGGTAACACAAGTGTAATATAAACAAATGACCCAGTGCTGTAGTTTTTTACAATATAGGGTATATTATACTACAATTCACCACACTTTACTGTAGTAAAACTACACTCTGTATTTCATTTTATCAGTTCACTATTCTTAATACTACAGTATGCTGAAGCATTCATTAACAACTTGTAAATAATACTAGGCTTAAACATAGGCAGTATACCCAACTCTCAAAAACACTAGTATTTATTATACAATTTACCTTAACCTCATAGTTTTTCGTGTATTGTTACTAAATAGTGTAGCAATATATAAACCATATCAACATTCTGGAATAATCAATTTACCAGGAGGATCTCTGGAGAGCAAAAGCAGGAAAGGTATGAAGCGCCAGTGTGGACAAAACTCAAGCAAACGCAGAGAGACTGAATACGCGCGTGAGAGACCAGCCAATCAGATTGAAGTACCTGCCCACTGGTGAAAGTAATGTCAGAGCCAATCAGATTTTTCTTTCTTTTCATAAAGAACGGGGTTTGAATCCCACTTAGGCACTTGTAAACAATCATTTTAGTACATTTGGTCAAAAATCCCTACTGAGAAAAACAGCTTAAACCAGCCTAGGCTGGTTGGCTGGTTTTAGAGGGGTTTTGGCCATTTCCAGGCTGGTTTCTAGCCATTTCCAGCCTGGTCTTAGCTGGTCAGGCTGGAAGATGACCAGCTAAAACCAGCTATGTCTAGCTTAAACCAGGCTGGTCAAGCTGGTTTTAGCTGGATTTTGCTGGTCAGTTTCCAGCCTGACCAGCTAAGACCAGGCTGGAAATGGCTAGAAACCAGCCTGGAAATGGCCAAAACCCCTCTAAAACCAGCCTGGTCGACCAGCTAAAACCAGCTTACCAGCCTAGGCTGGTTTAAGCTGGATTTTTCTGCAGGGATATTGTTATGTTTAACCATTTATTAGAGCCACAAAGTATCTAAAACTTGTTTACATGTTTGAATAGCCAGTAAATGTGCTAAATAAATTAAAATAGAAATACCCACAGTGAAACAGTTATATAAATTTAAATATTAGTTTAAATACATCCATAGTGGTTTTAAATATCTTTTAATATGTAAAGTAGAGAAGTTCACATTCAACAAACTGAATAAAACAAGTCTTCGTTTTTAGTTTATTTAAAAACAATTACAAATTGAGTAATTCAACTCACAATTAAATTATCTCATTGAGTGATGGAATAATAAAGGTAAAACTTTAATTGAATGATCAGTCAAGTGTTTCCAAATGAAATCTGTTAAAATAAGAGTCCTACAAAACAGGAACAAAGACACTCATGAAACAAAATGTGATTGTTAATTGTATTTTATATTAGATGGTTGGTTTTAAGTACTTTAAAAATAGTGGATAATCCTTAAATATAGAGGGGGAAATACAGAAAAACAAACAAACAGAAATTCAACAATATAGATGCATTACATTACAATCTCGCAATAAAAAATTTAATTAAAAACCATATAGAGGACTAAAATATTGCTAAGAGGTAACATCAACAATAATAAAAATACCTTTAAGGTTTTAAAAAACTAAATAAAATTAATAGTATTAATCCAAAATATAAAAAATGTAACACTTTACAATAAGGTTGTATTAATTAATTAAGTTTATGTATGTACTAATGTGAACATACAATGAAAGCAGTTCATTACAGTACATACATTACATACATTATTTTATGCTTTAATTAATTAAAATAAAAATACAATTATTGGTTAATTCTTGTTAACTCACAGTGCATTAACATTAATGTTAACAAGCATAACTTTAAATTGTAATAATGCAATAGTAAATGTTAAACTATAATTAATAAAGGTTTAGAAGTATAGTTCATTATTAGTTCATGTTAGTACATAGATTAACTAAAGAAACCTTATTGCAAAATGTCACCAGAAAATAACTAAAAACTTTTTTTTACAGTTTTAAGAGCTTTAAAAATAAATTATATATCTAGTTAATTATGGCATGTAATTAATGTTACTACTAATTAAATAGTTAGAAAATACTGTCAGAGGATGGGCAAAACACAAAGATAAAACATAATATGCGCATTGACACAAACGACCAAGTGCAAAAACATAAATTACAACCATGTTCATTCATAATTATATGAAATAAATCACGAGAGGGTAAATTTGGTTTAAAAAAACTGAAGTATATTGACTTATGCACAACAGCAAAACAATGCTTTTGCACAACAGTAACACATTGCGAGTAGTAAAGTCTCTTACCTTTGACAGATGTTGTAAATCCGCTGAATAAAACAAAAGGAGCAGATGGAAGATGTGTTTTTTTCACTCTCCGAGTCAGAAGGAAAATGGCATCTTCAAATTTCCCGCTGGTGCAAAAACACGGAAGTGCGCCACAAAGCGCTAGTGGTCGAAAGTATGCGTGCATGCTCTCTGTCACACACACACACACACGCAGAGATTGAGCAGAGATTGAGCGTTCTGTCAACATACTTTTTATCTTTGGGCTTTTTATAGAAAGTAGCAAGTCTTTACAAGTCAATAGGCGCAAGTCCAAGTGAAAGTCCGAGTCATTTATGTTCAAGTCCAAGTCGAGTTGCAAGTCTTTTTATATTTTGTCAAGTCGAGTCTGAAGTCATCAAATTCATGACTCGAGTCTGACTCGAGTCCAAGTCACATGACTCGAGTCCACACCTCTGGTCAACAGAACAAACCATCGCTACACAATAACTTGCCTATTTACCTTAACCTGCCTATTTAACCTAATTAACCTAGTTAAGCCTTTAAATGTCACTTTAAGCTGTATAGGCGTGTCTTAAAAAATATCTAGTCAAATATTATATTATATTACAGTCATCATCGCAACGAAAAAATAAATCGGTTATTAGAAATGAGTTATTAAAACTATTATGTTTAGAAATGTGTTGGAAGAAAATCTCTCCGATAAATAGAAATTGTGGGAGAAAACAGAGATCTAATAATTCAGGGAGGCTAATAATTTTGACTTAAACTGTATATGTACTGTAGGCATTTTAACCAAGCATTTATGTTAAGTTAAAAACCACACATGGAGGTTAAAATGTGATTTTACAGTGGAACTGACAACACAGGCTTCAACAACATACATTTGACTGCAGTTTAGGTAAAATGAAAAATATGGGGGCAGTATTAGAACAAGAACATTTGTTTCTTTGTCAAATTTACTGGGACATGTTAGTCAACAAATTAGATATTTTCATGCAGTTTTTTGAAAAACAACAAATAAATACCACAGAACAACTCAAAGATAATTACGATTTGTAAATATCTATTTGCCTCATACAGTATACTGCATCTATTTCCATAAAGACAGATTTTCTGGCGTGGTCAGATTTCTCAGTAGCTCACTTTGTACATTGTTGTACTTGTGATGCCAATTACTCTGCTTCGGGTCCAGTGATTACAAATCCACAAAAGAGAAAAGTCTACTCACTTTGTTCGTGCGTTTGTTTTTTAAGACCACTAGTTTGGTTTAAGGAAGGATTTAGATCAGTGGTTTTGATCTGTATAACAATCCCTGCCATCTTGTTGAAATCTGCAAGTAGAATGAGTATATGAAATGTACAACTAAACATACCCCAAGTGTCTCATTTCATTTGCAAAAAATATAGATAGCACCCTCTAGTGGATCTGTCATCTAAAGCATGCATCAAAATGTACCAAGAGCAACATAATTTATCCTTCAGAAAAAAAAAAAAAGAAAAAAGAAAAAAAAAACATAGTCTGATGCATGCATTTCTAATGAGCCTGTCCTGTGAACTGTGAATATAGAATTTATTGATGGACAGATCAATTTTTGTGTTGTGCAATGCAATAGAGCATCTTGGGGTGAAAAAAAAAGTAAGAAAGACAAACTCATGGCAGTATGTATGGAGCAGTGTTTTCCAACCCTGTTCCAGGAGGCACACCAACAGTACATATTTTGGACATCTCCCTTATCTGACCCATGTTCTGATGAGCTGATTCAATAGGGAGAGGTTCAAAATGTGTACTGTTGGTGTGCCATTAGGAACAGGGTTGGAAAACACTGGTATAAAGGATGATTATCTGACAGAAAGTGTTCTGTAAATACAAAAATACTGCAGTTTTGGGAATAGTTTTTTGTTATTTTAGAATTATTGTAACTATGTTATTTGTGATACATGCAAAAGTCACATTTTCAATTAGCGCAATTCGAAGGATGATTGAAACACAGTTTGCGAGAAATAAAAGAGAATGAAAAAAGCAATCCAGCAGAATGCATTTGAAATCATGCTTCAATGAGATGCAGTGTTAAGGAGCAGCTTTATTAACTGATAACAGAAAAGGCTTGTTATGACAGATCTCTGTGTCTCAATTATGCAGCGAACGCCTGGCCTCAAAATTGCTGTCATATAAATATCAAGTGTGTGGAAAACACTTCAGTGAGGAAAGCCCTGTCAGTCAGTGTTTACTGCCTGAGATTTTCTTTTCGCTAATCATTTTATATAACTCATTCAATGTAGTGGACCATAAAGCAATCACAAAACTTAAATTTAGAAATCGTAATCTTCAACAAGCAGAATAACTGGACCAAACATTAAGCTGTAAGACTTCTGAGAACTACAGAGGATTTTTATTTTTAAAAACAGACAAAATCCGGCTGAGCAATGTCAATGTCAACAGTGACTGGAGCATTATAGTACATATATACTGTACACACCATCCCATCAAATCTATCTTTAGGAGATTAAGTTCTCAATACCCTGGTCAGATGTAATTGGATAAATCAGTAAGCCTTTTTATTTTGCCTTTCATATTTAAGCCTATGCATTACAGTGCTATCAGTTCATATACTGGAATTATCTGACACGCTCCCGAGTGAGTGACGAGGCGGTAATGACCTTTTTTCTCCCTGTGATTTTTTGCCTGAGAGCGACTATGTGACACTATGAATGACAGATGCTGGTGGGTCAAGGTCAGGCTGCCTTAAACAATTGTCCACAGTGAGTGATGACAAAATAAGAGAGAGATGTCCACCATATCAGACCTGAGAGGCAGGAGAAAATGGTAAACCGCGGTGGGGAAAAAGAAAGAGGATTAGAGAACGAATGGTCAGGCTCCCCTAGATTCAAAGGTCTCTTTTTTTATGTAAATCTCTTGACAGTTGATGATCGAATGATTCTATAGGGATCTACATGTCAGTCACGTTATTCCCTGGACTGTTTTAAAATTTCAGACTCAGTAATTGAATCAATATTGACTCATATATTAATATTGATCGTCTTGAAAGGTGAGCGTCCAAATAAAAGGTAAAACAATTACAAAACGCCACCCTGTCAATAGCTTTGAGAAGGGATTTCGATATACTCAATTGATTTATTTAATTCATGCAGAAGTAATTGTTTTGCTAAATAAAACATAGGTTGTATATTCCAAACTGCAAAAGTACATATAAATCAGACAAATGGTTTACAAAATGAATCCAGACAAATAAGCATTGGTAATACACATTTGGTAACAAACACGCATGTCTGTATGTGTGTGTGTGTGTGTGTGTGTGTGTGTGTGTGTGTGTTTGTGTTTAGCCTGAAACGAAAAGCTGTTGCACAACAACCTTTTTAGAAAAAGCAGCTTTTGAAGGCGACTTGGGAAACTGAGCTGTTGTGTTAATTTAACACTGCTTTATTCGGGCCAGGAGAGCGCATTGTGCTGATATGTTATAACGCATAAAAAAAAATCATAACAGACAAAACCACGTATGAAATCAGAGCTAACAAAATTACTTTTTTTTCTATTCCCCACAGTCTGTGGTTTAGCTTCTGGCTTCAACTATGCCTCACTTTTTTTTTTTTAAATCAGGGATCTTACACCTTTTTTTTTCTTTAGTTGCTATAAAACATGTGGTGAGAAATTAGAAATGAAGAATGAACCGTTATTTTTGTGGATGGATTGGACATACATTTGTAGAAGCTTTAATTTCAGGTGCAATAATTTTTGAGAAGTAAATATTTGTAAATAGTTACACAGTCACTGGCCATTTTCTTAGGTACACCCTAATAGGACCAGGTTGGACTCCCTTTTGCCTTCAGAACTTTTTTTAATCCTTTATGACAGGTTCAACAAGATACTAGAAATATTCCTCCGAAATTGTGATGATAGCATCACGCAATTGCTGCAGTTTTGTCGGCTGCACATCCATGATGCGAATCTTCGGGCATACTGACATTTGGTACAGTTGCCTTGAAGCGGGCCAAAGCGCGCTTGTCCCCCCTCTCGTCTCCCCCGACGGCCCGCACTCACATTACATTCTAGCCTGGGCACGCTTACGTCACCGATGATGCGCTGTTCAGTAAGCGCTCTCGCTCAGCACAGTGGAGATTTCTTTAGTTAAATCACTTTAGTCATTTGGGATGCAGTGACACGCAGTAAAATATTTCGCCAAACAGATCTGCCACTTTTGACATTCATAAACAATCATAAAGTCCTTGAGCAGTAGGAATTAGGAGGTTTGCTGAAGGTGCAGCTGTTGTGCAGTGATGGGTTTGCGTCTTTAATAAACTACGGCAGTTTGCGTTAATTGAACAGTAAGAATGATTAATAAATCCATATCAAACAGTCCCTTAAAAGTCACATCTCGCTTTGAGTTTCGGAGTCAGTCACGTTTTTCACTCACACAAAAGCGTACCGCGCCAAAGGCCAAGAGAATCGCACTCAGGCACACCTCTTCCAACCAGGCTAGGGCGGGCCGAGTGAACCGTGCCTGAGCCCGATTCGGAGCCCTCACACTTCTCAAACGATCTGGGAAACGGGCCTGGGCACGGTTCAGATAGCATAACGCAAGTAGGCCCTTCCATTCCACCACATCCCAAAGATGCTCTATTGGATTGAGCTCTGGTGACTGCGGAGGCCATTTGAGTACAGTGCACTTACTGTCATGTTCAAGAAACCAGTCTGAAATGATTTGCGTTTTATGACATGGTGCGTTATCCTGCTGTAAGTAGCAATCAGAAGATGGGTACACTGTGGTCATAAAGTGATGGACATAGTCAGCAACGACTCTCAGGTAGGCTGTGGCATTGACACAATGCTCAATTGATACTAATGGCCCAAAGTGTACCAAGAAAATATCCCCCACACCATTATACCACCACTGTAGACTCAGTTTCCTTTTTTTAAGCTGACAAGAGTAGCACCCAGTGTGGTCTTCTGCTGCTGTAGCCTACCCTCCTCAAAGTTGGACATGTTGTGCAATCTGAGATGCTCTTCTGCTCTTACCTTGGTTGTAACAAGTGATTATTTGAGTTACTGTCACTTTCCTCCACATTCTGTGAATGAATTAATGAATGAATGTATTTTGCATTATGACAGAAAAATCCAAAATATGATTATTGCATATTTGCATATTGATTAGCAAGCCACATTATTTTGTTCTGAGTAGATTGCATTTGGGCATTATGAAAATGAGCTGCTGTTTGTGTTCTTTCACCTTGCCAGTAGAAGTACTATTTCTAGCCATATCTGCGCTCTTATGGACTGCAGTCTCACATGCAGAAATTTCTCTGTATACTATAAAAATATTGCTGGATCTTTTCAACCTAAATTTTGGTTACACAAAAGGACAAAACAAATATATATTTTTTTAAATAAAAGTGCCTTGATTTAAAGGGATAGTTCACCTAAAAATTTAAATGTAATCACTATTTAATGTCCCCAATGTGGTTCCACACCATTACAGTATGATTTTGTTGTTCTAATAAATTTAAAAGGTGACATTTTGAAGAAACCTAAAAAACCTGTAACAAAACCTGTATCAAGTTTCATATTAAAAACAGCTACTGTAAGTGTGAAAGTCAAAGGTTACAGGTTTTGAGCTTTCTTCAAAATATCGTTTTTGTGTTCAACAGAAGAAAGAACTGAACAGGTTTGAAACAAGAAATAAATGATTTTCAGCATTTTCATTTTTGGGTAAACTATACCTTTAAGAACTTTATTTATAGGAAAACAATTCACATCCAGGTTCATATGTCAGCGTAGTTTACGACTGTAGTTTAGTATACTATATGTATATAGAATGGTGTACATAGAATTGCCTCACAATGAAAATAAATGGATCTGTTTTTGTGTTTACAGACATGTTTACAGAGGTATTCGCCAATGCTGACCTGTATACAACACACTCATCTCTTAATTCACTTTCCTCACCTACATCTGTGCTTAACTGAAAAATCACTTAATGTCCCAATGCCTTGGTTACAAAAGAAATCAATAACTCAATACTTGACAGATAGCTTGTTTCAAGCCCCTGACAGGCCGCATATTTGTCAGTCTGTCAGATCATGAGAATATACTACACTTGCTTCATGCAGCCATTACATGTGGCTAACATGACCAGGCACTGTCAGATCATCAAACCGAATAACAATCAATCTCCCTTTATGTGAAGAGACACTTCTCTACAAGCATGTTTCCTCGTGGAGTGATTGTATAAGTGAAATGCCACCCCTGAAATTTACCCAGGGGCCTTTTTTCCAATCGCATTACTCATACAAGCAGCCCTTGCTGACCTTGTGATTTTTATACCGACGGGTACAATATAGATGCTAAAAATCAAATTAGCCTTCAAACACCACAATGACGTTTCACTTTCAGCATCGGGCTCATTAACACTTCTTTAAATGCGTTTCTGGGCTCTGCAGTATGACAGGATGGACACAGGGCCTTCTGCATGATCGCTCACACATTTCCTCCTCTAACAGACAAGACTTCCTGCTCTGCCGTGTGGTTCTGCTCCACGCATCTTCCGTCAGTTGAGTCATGAGGGATGTGAAATAAGCACATGGCACAGCTTTAGTGATGTCACAGCGGGTTTTCATCCTGGAGCTAATGCAGAACAAGCCCGTCAGTGAAAGGACAGAGGCTCATTTGGGTTTCCTAAATATGCAAATTAAGCAACGTGCTAAAAAATTAATCTCTGCCACAGCTCTAAAAATAAGAATCTTTTGGCAGGTAGTATTGATTTTATTGCTCAACACACAAAAGTAAAAAAAAAAAAAGGTTTATTTTAAACACTACATTAAAGTGTTAAAAATAATCGCCTGTGGTAATAAAGCAGGCACGTGCACACATAGGGCTCAACCTGTGCAGTGCACATGCCCTTTTTAGTCTTGGATAGAAAGTGCCCTTCCAAAATGATCAAAAGTGCCCCCGCGACGCGGCACACCCTCGGTCCCGCCCTTCAGTAGGCGCGCGACAACACCGCTCTTCAGAACGCGCGCAACAACAACCAACCCCCCCCCCCCCCCCCCGCTCTTCAGAACGCGCGCAACATCCCCCAACCCCCCGCTATTCAGAACGCGCGCAACAACCCACACCCCCCCACCCCCCCCCACCCCCCCCCACCCCCCCCCACCCCCGCTCTTCAAAAAATTTCTCCTGCACATGCCCTTTGGATGGTCTCTGCACGGCCCTGTAATAAAGTAGTTGCCATGAACAGACAACAACTATGAAAATATAAACAAATTACTAGGAACTGTAACCATTTTACATTTTGTCAGTTTAGTGGCTGCCACTGTACAAATTTGAGTTCAGTCATATGAAAATGTATACGATTTTAAAAAGTAGGCGTGACACCATACCCCATCCTTAAACCCAACCATCTTTGGAGGATGAGCAAAATCCACTAAATCAAAAAGTTACAAATTGCTGTAAGAATTTTGGTATATTATTTAACAATATACACTTCTAGTTCTTCTAGTTGATCATTTGGAAAAGTGGCAAAAGGTAGATTTTCCCTATGCATCATCTGTTGAGCTGCACTGCAATCATCACAAATACTGCAGAAGACCTATTGGAATTCACACGCACCCAAGATTCTCACAGAAATCAGTCAAGTTTGGTGAAGGAAAAATCATGGCTTGGGGTTACATTCCATATGGGGGCATGCAAGAGATCTGCAGAGTGGATGGCAACATCAACAGTCATACACAATATTAATTATTTTTCCACTGCAGCATGACTTTATATTCTATACTGTACATTATTAAGTGACGAGACTTTTGTCTAAGCAAAGTCAGACCTTACTGTCCTAATTAAATAACTTAAAACCAAGGCCTGATCATATTTTATTTTTGTAAAATAAGTGTAATCTAGAGGCCTTTGCCTTTCTTATAAGTCACTTCTGATACCAAATGATCAACTAGAAGTTATTAATTGCTGTTCCTAAAACTTGGATAGGTGACAAGACTTTTGTCAGGTAGTGTCAATCCTCTATGGGTAATTCTACAGTACGCTGTAGCATTCATTAACAAAAGTTGAAAATACTATAATATATACACAGTATTACTGTATAAATATACTTGTTACCAGTGGTGGAAAGAGAATCATACTCAAGTAAAAGTGCCATTACTTAAAAAAAAAAAAAAAAAAGGTTGATGCGTTTACATGTAATTTGTGCATGTGTGTGTAAACAACACTGTAAAAAATGTTTGTGAAAATAACAGTGAAATTCTGTAAAATTGTGACATCTAAATTTTGTAAATAAAAAAACAAAGAAACAGCGTTAAATTTACAGTATGGTTTTGTAAAAAATAAAAATACAGTTGTAACACATTGAACCAAATTAAACTGTTAATTGTACTGTAAGAATGTGTATCAATAACAATGTTTATTTGTAGAAAATACCGATCACTGTTATTTGAATAGTAAAAACATGTAATACTGAAAGCTGCTGTAAAAATTACAAAATGATAAACAAACAAAAATCATGCTATTACAGATAAAAAAAAGCTTGTGTAAGCAAGTATAACAATCACAAAATGACCAAAATGATTATGCTATCCTTACACATATCATTACATATTTACAGGTTTTAAATGAGGGGTTTTAAAAGGCAATGTGTCTGTTTAGAATTGTCCTAATGGTCTATTAGCTATTTTAATATTAGGCTTTATTGCTAATTATCATATTTAATGTAGGCCTACATAGAAAAATAATTGCTATTTGTCCGTAAGGGTCCTTTATTTGTGAACACATGTGAAATATAATCGTAAATCCACTGTAATTGACAAAATATTTTTTTAAAACAATTTATTTAATAAAATTATGAATGTCTTGTTGTTATTTAAAATGTGACAGCGGTGTTTTTCTATCTAAAATATATGTTTTTGCGTAAATCAATGTCTGCGTTTGAATTTCAAACTCTGTTCTGTTTTGTCCAATCACTAATCTGATTCTTGCGGGAGCAGCCATTTTACAGACGTTTATGGATCTATAGTGAGAGCGCGCGCTCAATCTGTCCGGCCCGCGAATGAAGCTGTGGAAGACGTCTTGCAACGTTTCTAAACTACTGAGGCACTGGTAAGTTTAGTGAAAAGTTTGTTTACTTTAAACGCTTTACCATAAGCACCCGCCAAAGAGGAGAGGGTATTATTTGGGGTGTCGCACGGTCGTCGGAGTAATAATGAGTGGCACAATGCAAAGGTAACTCGGCCCCTTGTCGTATCGTACTACTAACGTAACGTTAGCTGAAAAAAAGATTTTTTGGAAGTCTAAAGATGATTACGTGTCATTTTTGCAACAAAACCCTTGAGACACTGAGAGGCTATGTGTTGCATTGTAAAGTTCACAGAAACGAACCCCGTTGCTTTTTCAAATGTGTTGGTGCTGGCTGTAAGCGAACATTTTGCTCTTACGCAGCATTTAAAGCACATTTCTATAGAGATCACAATGAGTCTGTATCAACCGTTAGTACTAAAGCAGTTGTAGCAGATTTTAAATGTGCCATTTCGTTGTGTGACCGCACGTTTAACACGGCTAAAGATGTAATATGCCACTTAAAAGAGCATTTAGCAGAAGGCCGACCTGTGGCTTGTCCAGTAACGGGTTGTAAAAATACTTTTACAATTAAATCGTCTTTTACAGCCCACATGCTAAGAAAGCATAGAGCTGCTTCAAATGATTCTATAAGTGACATTTACAGGGAAACTGTTTCTCAGTCGTCCACTGTCATTGAATGTGATGTTTCAAATGATGTAACAACACCTGAAACTACAGAATTGCCCCAAATTTCTAGTGAGTCGTTCCTTAGGAATATGTGTTTATTATACTTAAAACTGCAAGGACAGCTCCTCCTTCCAGCTTCAACAATTCAGACGAATGTTGAAGAGATGCAAAATGTGCATGAGTTGGGACAAGATTACACTTTAATTAAACTGCGTTCCCTTTTAAAAAATGAGATGGATCTAGCAGATGAAGTTGTTAGTAAAGTCTGTGACTGTGTAAAGGATTCAGATCTGTTCTCTTTCTGTCATCAAGGACCACTGAGAACAACATATTCAAGAAGTCAGACATTCAAACAGATGTTCAAATACATAGAGCCTAAAAAGGTAACATTGGGAAATGATGAAAATATGACAAAGAAGTTTGCATATTACATACCTGTGAAACAAACATTGAGTAGCTTATTGGAATCGGAATTATGGAAGAATTCGCTGTGTCAGCCATCTTGTGAAATAGACTCGGAAAATTTTGCTGACATTAGTGATGGCAAAATCTTTAAGTCCAACCAGTTCTTTCTTGAAAATCCAGAATGTCTGAAACTAATTATTTACCAGGATGCGTTTGAAATTGTCAATCCACTTGGATCTGCTAAAAAAAAGCACAAAGTAGTTGCAGTCTACCTCTCTTTGGGTAATTTACCTGCTCATGTGCGGTCCAATACTGATCACATGTTTCTCGCCTTGTTGTGTGGAGAGAACGACCTAAAGAAATTTGGAAGTGCTAAGGTTTTCTCGGAGCTGTTAGTGGATTTAAAAGATTTGGAGGAAAATGGAATAGCTGTAGGTGGTAAAGTAGTCAAAGGTGCACTGTATTGTATTGCTGGGGATAATTTGGGTTCACACGCCATTGGTGGGTTTACTGAAAATTTCAGTCGTGCTCAGTATTTTTGCAGGTATTGTGAAATCACAAGAAATGAATTTCAGAGTGATAACCCAAATGTTTGTGGTCCACAGCGCACCCCTGAAACGTATGATTCTGCTGTTCATGATTTACAATCTGAAGACCGTCAAGACATCAAAGGAATAAAGGTAAACTCTGTTTTCAATACTTTGAAATCTTTCCATGTCTGCCAGCCTGGTCTCCCACCTTGTTTAGGCCATGACATATTTGAGGGTGTCTTATCCTATGATGTGGCATTGTACTTAAAGTATTTCATTAAGAAAAGACACTGGCTTACATATTCTGTTTTGAACCGTCGAATCAAGCAATTCAAGTACAAAAGTACTGATGCACTTACAAAGCCGTGTGCGGTCAATTCTGAGGTGTCCAAGCTTTCTGGGCAAGCTGTACAGAATTGGAACTTTTTAAGGTTGCTTCCTGTATTAATTGGTGACAAAGTGGAAAATTCAGAAGATGAAGTGTGGCAGTTAACTCTCCAGCTCAAAGATATTGTTGATTTGATTTGTGCACAAAAAATTTCATCATCACAAGTAGCCTATCTTGACATTCTAATCCAAGAATATTTGGAATTAAGAAAGTCTTTGTTTCCTGAGAGTCCACTAAAACCAAAACATCATTTCTTGCGACATTATCCTGCACTAATTCTTAAATTTGAAATTTGTTACCATTAATAATCATGAACGTACAACAATACTTATATAGCATTAATTAATTGTTGTTACTCATTATTATGTATTTCAAGATCAAAGACTGTCATGATGACATTAAATAGACTGTTCAGTAAAAGTATTGTTAATTGTACATTCATTTTAAATAAAGGTAACATAAATCTTGTTAAGTTTTTTTTAATTTGTTTGTATTTTTAAATTTATGGTATCATAATTAAAAACCAAATTTAACTTTTATTTAACTGTTTTCTTAGGCCAATCCTGCTTTTCGTCGAAGCGTTTCATGCTGTGTGTGGATCAAAATATTGTACATGACAACATCCCCTCCTTCATTTCCGCCCTGTGCATGATGTTTGGAAGCTATTATTGCTTTAACATCCATTACCCATCAGAGCTGGCATCAACCTTGGAGTTTTTGCAGAGGTATGTTTTTTTTTTTTTTGTACAGGCTTTATACAGCATTGAAGTGGAAAAAAAATTAAAGTAACTGATGCAGTGGCTTTTTATGAATACTTAAATTGCTAATGCAAAGTTTTCTTTTTATTTTCCCTTTTATTTGTATAGGTTGATAAATGTCACTATAATTTAAATTAAAAAGGCATTTTTCCCAAAAAATAAGACTTTTTTTTATCATTAATACAATTATTTTTTTCTCTTTTTTGCTCAGGTGTTTCTTCTCTATCAACCCAGAGAAAGGCACTAAAGTGGAGGAGACAAACACAGCCCGACTTCATGTGAACCCAAGAGTTCTTACCTTGATTCAGGAGCTTTCAGATCATGAATGGCGTGACGTCTAAATATGGACTGAAGTCAGTAAGATTTGACAAACAGTGAATGCCAGTTTCTCAGGTTTATTTGTTCTGCCATGCTTAATGTATGTGTTAAGTTTGTACACAACTGTTAAGAGTTTTTATTGCTCTAGTGTTTTCTGAATTAGGTTATTTCTGAATTGCTTGTTTGTATGGAATATTTGTTTATAAAACAACTCTTAAATGTTCTTAAACCGATTTAAGAGAAAAGTCAGTAACATTTTATAATAACTACACACTATAAATAATTTATTAAGCATTAGCATATAGTGAATTCATTAACTGTTGAGCACTAACTCTAAATTAATAAACATTATTTGGCAGTTTATAACAACTGCTAAAATGCTGCATTCTTGATTTAAAAACACGTGTAATGTGCCTAATAATTGTGTTTTCATACTTTGTTAATGATTCTTTTTTCATTACTGAATTAAGTACTGCATTATTTACAAACCAGTTGTATTTTAGAGTATTTCAGGGTTTTTAGGATCATTTAGAATGAATTGGTAAATGGTTAATAAACTATTCAAATCAACATTTATAATTCTTATTATTCAGGCATATATTAATAGTTAATTTGTATGTTATTTAATTCTTTATTAACTCAACTTCATCCTCACTAATCCAAAGTGAGGACTATGCTTTTTAAATCCCTTATAAATGACAATTAAATGTTTAGTTTAGTTTAGAAATAATTGATAAAGAAAAGTTTTTTTTTTTCATTTCTATTTATTTTAAAATCCACAAATGAAACTGTATAATATGAAAAATAAATCTTTGCAACTTTATGTAAAATAAAATGACTGTACAGTTTAAACATCGCTAAATAACATTGAAATGTTGCATCATTGTGTTAAATTGTTATATTGTTGTTTAATCCAATTTTATGTTATATTTTGACACTCCTGTTATTCAGCAATAATTAAACTTCACAGTAATTTTACTTATTAGATAAGATTGCAAAGCTTTTTGTTAATTTGATACTGAGCCTTTAATTGTCATTTATAAGGAATTTATAATGCATGAATAGTCTTCACTTCAGATTAGGTCACAAAACTACATGAAGTTGTGCTAGTAAAGCATTTATTAACATAAATAGTAACCATTACTATATGCCTGAATAATAAATGTTGATTTCAATAGTTTATTAATCATTTACTAACTCAATCTCATTGATTTTAATTATCCCCAACTACTAATAAATACAAATGGTTCATAAATAATGCAATACTTAATTTAGTCATGAAAAATCAATCACTCACAAATTATGAAAGCACACTTATTAAGCACATTATGTGTGCTCATAAGTCAAGAATAGAGCATTTGTAGCCGTTGATATAAACTGCTTACTAACATCTATTAATGTAGAGTTAATGCTTAACAGTTAACAAATTCACTATATGCTAATGCACGATAAATGATTCATACGTGTGTAGATATTATGAAGTGTTACTGGAAAGTCATTCATTTTATTGCCATTTATTGCAATTTTAGTTTTACTGGCAATGTCTGCCATCTCTTTGCCTATTACGTTCCTTATTTGTTTCCAAAAAGACAATCATTATCTGTCACATGCTCTGTAAAAGGTGAATGTCGTTTGTAAGGAAAGTAAGCAATACAAATTTGTGTTGTGAACTGACAGACAGTTGTTGACTTGTTTATGGTTAATAAATACAAATTATAATTGGATTACTAAGTTTTTGAGTGCAGTTTCTATGATATATGCATATCTAGAATTTATATCCCTGAGTACTGTTTAACATACAGTACAAGTTATCATATATGGTAAAGCAAATGATTTACAGTTGCTACTAAAATCAAACTACGTTCAGTATATGAAACAACATTGGTCTTCTCAAAGGAATTGGTTTAGGTGTGGTTGTGCCATTTCAGAAAAGATTTACTTGTCTACATTTTTTGATTATTATGAATAAACACAATTGACTAAATTGATTTTATGCTGTTAAGTTGTTTACCTAAAAAGTATTTTCATTAATTTTTGTCATAATTATTGTGGCAAACACAGCTGCCTACAGAATTTTTTTGTTTAAATATTAATGTAATTATTAATTTTAGAAATAGTATTAATTAGTAAATATGCTGATTTGTTTTTTCACGTAATCTATATGTTCAACAGTTTTAAATTGTAAAGAGGTTTACATTTTTATTGTAATTTTTACAAAATTATTCTGGCAACCACAGCTGCCAAAATATTTTTGTAAAAGCAACAAGATTTTATTGTTTTAATACTAAAAATGTAAATATTTCGTACACAAAATTTCTGTAAATTTTACATATTATTAAATTGTTTTTTACATAATTATTCTGTCAATATACAGTTTTAAATTGTAAACAGGTTTACAATTTTATTGTATTTTTTACAAAATTATTCTGGCAACCACAGCTGCCAAATTTCTTTGGTAAAAACAACAAGATTTTTTTGTTTAAATACAAAAATTTTTGCTATTTTTTACACAGAATTTCTGTAAATTTTACATATTATTAAATAGTTTTTTACATAATTATTCTGTCAATATACAGTTTTAAATTGTAAACAGGTTTACAATTTTTTGGTATTTTTTACAAAATTATTCTGGCAACCACAGCTGCCAAATTTTTTTTGTAAAAACAACGGAATTTTTTTTACAGTGAACATTATATAGTGCATTTAGTTATTGTTTAAGGCCATTTCAGTCATCATACAGTAAACATCTGTCATCTTCTCATCAGTGACGTGCATCTAAACAGTCTCTGGGTCATTGCGTGTAAAGTATCTTCTTGGACACCTTTAATGCTTCCAAACATTTTGCTGCATGTCTTAAGGTAGTTCAGTATGATGTGATTTACTTTCTATGTGCGATTCGATTGGACAGGAATCGCAGGAATTATTTTTCTAAACCCCACAGACAGAAAATAATAAAGTAGTGACTGCAGCTTAAAGGAAAGAAGTGGAGTAAAAGTACTGATACAGCACTTAAAAATGTACTCAAGGGAAAGTAAAAGTACACATTTTTAAAACTAGTCAGTAAATTGAAGACTACAGTCATTTAAGTGTTTGTAATTTTTTACTTTACCCCACTGCTTCTATAGTATGGTTAAAAAAAATAAAAACATAGTATTAACTAAACTACCACACTATAGCAATTTTATATGGACACATGTGAAATAGTATATTTTTATGCATCATGATTATAGAAATCCTCTTGTACATATAAATGAAGAGATGTCAAGACACGTTTTAGTTTGAAAACATGGCTGCGTCTTGCTATGGGTGTTGACTTGTGCACAAAGGGACACTTGTAAAACTGATTTCGGTGAGAGTTCTGAGACAGCATAAATTAATTGTGCACAACAAAATAAAGAGAGCTTTATACTTTAGCTTTTTACCATGGCTTTCTTAACTCAGAACTAAAAACTAAATACTTTCAAAATTCTATCAGAAGAATTTGGATTCGGAAATGCCTTCTCATCTTGGAATTTTAAAGCTTTTGCACTTAGCACATCTCTTTTTTCATTCTATTTTGCTAAGCTGTAAACACTGAGAAGGTGATTGGTCAAAGAAAACAGAGTTGTTTTTACAGTGCTCTCCAAAGTGGACAAATCCTTGCGTTGTGTGGACCATGAAAATGGAGCCTTTTGTATAAAATGCCCTATTTTTAGTCAGTTGATGCAGTCATGTGTCTGTTAAGCCTCATAGTTTTCAGTTTTGTTGCCATTTTGGGTTATTTTGATATCCTTGCTGTGGGTATGAGCTGCATCATCAGGACAGTTTTCTTGGAAGTGGTTTATTCATTTGCCGTATTTGTTTTAATGTATTCCTTATTCATATCACACGTGCGTGTCTCCTGCAGTAACTACTTTACCTCAATGTTCATCCATTAAAAATGGAAAATCCACAACATTATACATAAAAACGCAACATTATTTTAGTCATTTATACTTAACATCTATATATCTATCTATCCATCCATCCATCCATCCATCCATCCATCCATCCATCCATCCATCCATCTATCTATCTATCTATCTATCTATCTATCTATCTATCTATCTATCTATCTATCTATCTATCTATCTATCTATCTATCTATCTATCTATCTATCTATCTATCTATCTATCCATCTATCCATCCATAACCCATGTCCCTTTCCAAAACCTTTTCATTCAATGTTCCACACTGGTAAAATGATCGTCCCATTCCCACATGGACAGCAGATTTACTGGTATCCTTTAAACAAAAACTAAAAATCCATCTTTTCTAAACACCTGAAACCCGTTGAATAAAACCAAGACCCCTCTTCTCTCCCCCACCTCACCACACACAAACCCAAAATATAATTATCATTTTTACAACTCAATTTTAAGTCGCTTTGAACAAAAGTGTCTGCTAAATGTCTAAATGTATGTCTATGTGGCTGTTTATGAAACAACAACTCTGCAGCTAAATGCAACTTATCCCATTCCATGAAATAAAAATGTAAATAATTAGGGAAAGTGAGGGAGAAATAACACCTCTTAGGTTGTCCGATCTGTTCTCCCCCATCCCTTGTAATACAGCAGGACAGTTTATTTTGCTGGCTTCTTTCTTGAGCCTGCAGCGCATCCCTCTTTTGTCCTGTGAATGTTAGGTGCTGTCAGGCTCCATAACACAGACCGTCTCCTGCTTTTTGTTCTTTTCCCTTCCCGCTTCCTTCTGTTGTTGTTTCTCTCACCTCTCTCACTTAAGTCTCTAGGGGCTTTATTCTCAGGTCACCTCAACTGTAGTGTTGACAGCTCCAACCAACCAAACTCCTGAGGAGACTAGTGTGTGTGTGTGTGTGTGCGTGTGTGTGTGTGTGTGAGAGAGAGAGAGAGAGTTATAGGTAACGTTTCCGTGTCACGTATGCTCAGCAGAAGCAACCGCTTGTTTAGGCAGTTGAAGGCAAATTATCCCTGCTGAGAAATTTAGTAATTGTAACATAGCAAATGTATTTTCACAATATTGTTTCATATAGAAAGTTTATTTATTTTAGTTGGCTGGAATAAATGCCGTTTTTTATGATTAAGGTCAGTATTTTTATTGTTTTTTCAGTTGGCCACAGAACAAACCACTGTTATTAAATAATAGTAAATAATCTAGCTAAGCTTTTAAATTGCACTTTAAGCTTAATTCTAGTGTCTTGTTAAATAATTAGAGAATATTTTGTACTGTAATCATGGCAAAATAAATTAGTAACTGGAAATCAGTTATTAAAACTATATAAAATCTATCCAAACAGCACTTTATTAAGATTTTACATGAGGTCTAATCATTGTGCCTTCAAATGTGAATGTAGTTGTATGCAAGTACTCCTTTATTTCATGTTGGTCTAAATATGTGGTTTATGTGTGTTTAATTCATGCATTTATTTATTTTTTATTGCTTTTTTTTTTTTTTACCCACATCACTTAAGTTAGAGATAGGGCAGCTTGGAATTTTACCAAGCAAAGATCTCCCAGGGAGTTTGGAACAAAAGAGACAGAAATAGAGAAAGCGTCTCCTTACTTTTCAGGAAAAACAAGCCTTGCAGAAATGTGTTTTGAGAGAGGAAAAGGCTCTGCTATGGAGAACAAAAAAGAAGAAAAAAAACAGACTGCAGCTGAAAGCTCTCAGACGTTTTAAGTAGTGCTCCCTATCTTTCACATGGATTATGCGCATCAACTTAACTGTCTGTATTGGCTGTCTAGAGTTGTTCACAACCGCATATGAAGCAAACACATTCTTTTATGTTTTTTTTAAATGCAATACATAAAACACTTTCGGTTTGTGGCATCATACATATTTGCATTAATGTTTTATCTATTCAGCCTCTTCAATAATCATTTATAATAAGACAAATAACATTTTAAGTTCTATATAACACCATTCAGATGAGTAAGATTTTTTAAAAGTGTTATTAAGGTTGTATCGTATTGTACATCATATCATATATCATTTCATATACCATACCATATATCATATCATATCATACCATATTTTATCATATCATATACCACATCATATACTGTATCTCATATCACATCACATCACATCACATCATATCATATCATATCATATCATATCATATCATATCATAATGCATCAAATTAAATCAGCCTTGGATAGCACAAAGGAAACCTTTCAAAAATATTTTTTTTAAATGTTATGTAGGGTATAAATGATTGTATTATGTTGAAACTGGCAGCTTTATTCTTGTTATAAATTCAAAATAATTTAATTAATAGATTAATTTAATAATAATATGATGGTTCACTGTGCAACTGGTGACAAATGTGCACATTGTATAAAGAAAATGAAGACTTCCACTATTAAATTGGAACACCGTTGCTATCAACCGAACTGATTTTATCAAATTAAAACGTATTAGAATATCTCAGTGGTTCTATCAGAACTACAATTATTACCACACCTAATCGTTTTACCAGCTAGCATTTGCAGTTCTAATCAACTCTTTTCCACTTTACTTTTTAGGCAAGTTCACATGCATTGAGGTACGATTTCACCTGGAAAGACAGATGGGCTACTACCTGATCCAGATGTACATTCCCAGCCTGCTCATCGTCATCCTCTCCTGGGTCTCCTTCTGGATCAACATGGATGCGGCTCCTGCTCGTGTGGCGTTGGGAATCACTACAGTGCTCACAATGACAACGCAGAGCTCTGGTTCCAGAACATCCTTACCTAAGGTGAGACAACAAAAAGTATTCAGGCATGAGCGAGAGAGAGAGAGAGAGTGTTTTAGAGTTTATTGCCATATTGGCTATTTCATAACAACAACAAATAAAATGTATAGTTTTTTTTTCTTATGAATCAAACACTGAAAAATATAATTCTAAGATGATTTATTGGATTTACTAATTTTTTAAAGTTGGGTTGTTGTAAACAATTTATTTGGGCTGAAATCAAACAAACAAATTAAGTTGAACATCACACACAACATTAATTTGCAACAATTTTGCAGACATCATTTTTTTCAGTGTATGAATTTCCCTGATTTTTACCTGACTTTCACTGATTAAAAAGCTGAAATTCCATGAATGAAATTAAATAGAAGAACAGGATGCTGTTTTTAGGATGATGTCATTTTAAATTGGTTTTAGCTTGAATATCATTGTGTAAGACTGCAATACCAACTATGAGAACAACAATAGATAATTTACTTCAGATTGATTAAAAAAAAAAAAAAAAAAAAAAGGTTACCGGTCCTTGAGCACTAGACTACCTTTGGAGTTTATAAGGTGCTTACTGTTTGTGTCGCTTCAAAGTGCTCCCTCTACCTTATTAATAGCTTCATAGATGATAGTTTTAAAAACTTTTATTACTTTTTAAAACAGTTTTTGAAGTAATTTTGAAGCCAAAATGTCTATTATGCTGAGATGTTAGCGTTAGTTAACGTGTACAGTCTGGTGACTGCATTTGGCTTAAGTGACTGCAAGTTTATGAGCATGTAAGGAATAAAATGAAGCTGAAAAGTAGCCTAATCTTAAGCATTTTGCTATAAGAGATATTGTATAGAAAAAAATAATAAAATGGAAAAGTAGCTGAAAAGTAGCCTAATCTTAGGCGTTTTGCAATAAAAGATATTGTATAGAAAGATATTATATATATATATATATATATATATATATATATATATATATATATATATATATATATATATATATATATATATATATATATATATACACACACACACATATTTACATATATATATATATATATATATATATATATATATATATATATATATATATACATATACATATATATATATATATATATATATATATATATATATATATATATATATATATATATATATATATATATATACACATATATACATATATATACATATATATACATATTTACATATATATATATATATATATATATATATATATATATATATATATATATATATATATATATATATATACATACATATATATATATACATATATATATATAAATATATATATATATATATATATATACATATATATATAAATATATATATATATACATTATAATTAATTAACAATTATCAAATCATAATTTATAAATCTAAAACTGTTTAAGATTCCTAAAACTTTTGAAATAAATTAAATTCATTTTAATATACAACTTATTTAACAATTCATATTTACAAATAATTCAAGTCCCTCCAGTTAAAATAGAGCACTGCAAAATTATGTTTTACTTCTCATTTAAGTAAATGTCTATGTGCAAGTCCATTGTGTTCAAAACAGCATCTTGCATAAATAACCTCATAATGTCTTGAATTAAAAGAAGGATTTCAAAAGCTGGATTTCAAATAGTACATTACATGAGCTCATATTAGCCAAAAAAAGAAACTAATTCAGCATCAGTATTGGGGTATAATTTTTACCAGCACTCATGCCTTTTCCTGCCATTCATCCTCAGTTATCATTTATTAATGCCACTCACAGTGGAAGGTATAAAGCGCATCCATGTGTGAAAGCAGGCGTGCAGTGTGTATTGCATATTAAAAACTCATAAATGCTACATGGAGTTATGCAACACAATTAAACATTCCAGAAAATGGAATAAAGACTTCTTTTTTTGTTTTTTTTTTTTGTAGCTGGTAGAGAATTATCTGATTCATGGCAGGGATAAGGACAGAAGTCGGACGGATCCCTGCACTGTTCAATAATAAATTGACTGGGCAGTCAAATAGTCTGGAATGAAAAATAAATAAAAAAGCTGAAGGCTAATTAAAAGTTTCTGAGAAGGCATGTGTTTGTGTCCTGCAGGTGTCCTATGTGAAGGCTATCGACATCTGGATGGCTGTGTGTTTGCTGTTTGTGTTTTCGGCACTGTTGGAGTATGCTGCAGTCAACTTTGTTTCAAGGCAACATAAGGAACTGTTGCGATTCCGGCGGAGAAGGAAGAAGTCTGGCAAGGTATGGGCTGAGATGAGCTGTAACAGGCAATCATCTCGCAAAATTATGCAAAATACATGAATCCGATTACTGAATGCACATTTACGATAAGGTATAAATAGCATTCCTGTGTGTTAGAGGCATTCAGGAATGCAGGGGTCTTGCTTTCTGGCAGAAACTAAAATGTTAATGATTTCTGTCCATCAAAATATAAAAAGGTAATTGCATTATTGACGCAAGTGTTTATGAGTGTTGAAGATGGATAGTGAGGCAAGTGATTTAACCTGCATTGTATCTGTGAAAACGACACAACTGCTAGTCTGATATTGATTTTACAAAAATATAATCACAGCTTTATCAAGCATCACAGCCACAATGACACATTTAAATAATACAATGCATTTTTCTTTGTGAAAATAACTACAAACTGTAAAAATAACAATTAATAAAATGTCCATGATCATTTATAAAAACCTGAACTAATATTTTTGCTTAGGCTTTACATTTTTTAATGAGTTTTAAATATCTTAAAATAACAATAAAAAGTATATACATGTAGCAATATTATACACAGAGCAAACAATATTATACACAGAGCAAAACACTATGTAGGCCAGTAAGAGCCAAACGTCTTTTAACAAACATGCATTTTTATTGTGTAAAACACACAGTTAGACTGTGTTAATGTTACCATTTAGAATGTGTTAGCCACAGTATACACAGGTTTGCTGTGTTGATGCAGCCATGTTTATGAAAGACAATAATGACTTGTGTGCATGAATATATGTCAGTGTAAGATACTACAATAGCACTCATAAATAAAAAAATAAATACAAAATGTCTGACGTTTCTATATGTACATCCAATCACATGTTGTGTTTGAGATAGGGGAGTTGGTAAGTCCAGTTAGCCAATCACACATTATCTGTTGAGGACATTGTTTTGATGCACATCAAATAATTTATTTGATAAATACATTTCTAATTTAGTTTATGCAGACAAAAACATACACAACTCTCCTAAAATGAGCAGAAAAATATGTGAATATTCTGTATAGCCTCCTTTTTTTTTTTTTTTTTTTAGTTCAGTCTTTCAGACTAAACTGTTTCAGGAATTTCAATACAAAGGGAAAAAAATGGCTTTTGTTTTGTTTTTGTTACATTAATATTGGATTATTATCCCTTTACAACCATATCCTGTACAGTTTTGTTGTCTGAGTGGCAGTCGTTTTGAACTAAAATGGTCATGTAGTCCACTACAGTGGACATGCTGTAAAATCAAAAATAAAAACAAAATGTAAAAACTCTAAATTGTAGATTTTTTTAACCCAAAGGATGTAGGAAATCATAGAAAAAAAAAAGAAAAAAAAAATCTTCGGGTCTCAGGAGGATAGCAAGTGACTCCCTTATATAGACAACTGCCACTTGCTTGACACCGAATGAATTAGTGGTTTTGAATATTGTATTGAAATGGCTCACCAGCAGAAAGTCACTTGGCTTCATCTGTTTTCAGTTAATCGTGTTGGACAAAATTTCCATATCAGCACATTCCTAATTATAAAGAGGCCACTTGTCACCAACTACTGATGTACAACAATATAAATTGCAGAAAGAGTCACCAAAACACTCATACCAACGCACAGACTGACAAGTTAATATGAACAGTTGATTTATTCAATTGTATATTTAAATAAAAAAGTAATATATATATATATATATATATATATATATATATATATATATATATATATATATATATATATATATATATATATATATATAACTGATAATACAAAAAACAAAAGGACTAGATTAATATTTAGATTTGCTCTGTCAGTTAAACATTTTGACAAGACTTTATAAATGCTATTTAATCATTTGAATGGCTTTTGTGCATAAACTCATATATAAAACTCTGTAATCACATTTATTTGAGGTTATTTTTTATAATATTAAAAAAAATTAATAACATAGGCTACTATTAATAGTTGATATTTATATTTAAAAACATAAATAAATAACAATAAAAACAAAAGATTTTGTCATCCAGTTAGTAAAAACAAACAGCTAAGCAGTTTATCTGGAACATGGCATGCCTTGAAAAGCATAACCATAAAATCACATTAATATATCAATAGTCAACAATCTAAAGAGCAACTGCCTATATCTCCCCCATTCAAACTTTAGAATCCAATACAAACAAATAGGTTCCAGCACAAAGATTGCAGATTTTACTTTTAGCTCAATCAGACACATTTATTGATGATTCAGGATCATCTATAGCACATTATTAGACTTAAATCTAAGAGGCAAAAAATTATGTTTGAAAGACTGACAGCATTTCAATGTCTCTTTTTTTATATATAATTTTAGAATGCAGTCAACAAAATGAATATTCTGGTGAACACATCAAGTAGATCTGATGCTAGGGCATTATTACATAGTAAAAGGTTAGTCCTGTATTAGTCATATTACAAAGACCATCTAAAATCATATATGTTTATGCTGAAATCACTAAAACCCCCAACTTGTTATTTGCACACATATACAGCACTGCCTTCTAGAGGACAGAATCAGCTAGTGCATATTTATGGCAAATCTACAGTAGCAACATTATAACCAGCATATTTCAAGAAATATTTCCAGGCTGCCTGCTGAACAGTACAAAGGTCAGATTGCCGTTTGCCATGTCTGAGAGTGTATTAATACTGCATGTGGGCAAGGTTGTTATTTCCCCTGGCACTATGTAGCTGAAACATGATTGATATGAAGCTTAGCCAGTGGAATATACCAGCAATTTTTATAGGATGGGAAAGCAAATGAAATCCAGCAAAAATAGTATTTTCAGCATTCTCAATTGAAAGATCAACACTATTTTATTCATGTTGTCAAACTAGTACTTACAAATTCAGCCAAATGAGGCACAACTAAATATTATTTGCAGCATTCTCAGTTGAAATTGTCAGTCTTTCTTTTTTTCTTGTACGCTCAACAAATTGTAGCTTGTTCAAACTACTTATTTACAACAATTTGAATCAACAATTCTTAAGAGTTTTTTAGGGGTCAACTTAATCATTTAAATCATTTAAAGTTAAATCTACTCAAATTTGCGGAAACAATTACGTGAATTTAATTGATTTGTGTTGAGACTACATTAAGCAATTATGTGGAAACCAGCATTTTCACAGTGTAGTCTAGTTTCATGTACTTTAAGAAATTCAGATAATTCAGGCACAGTTAAAAAGTAATAATATTTGCAGCATTATTGTTTGAATCCAATTGAATTTTTTTTTCCATGCAGTCTAATTCATATATTCATTTATTTTAAAAATTCAGGCAACTGATGCACAACAAAAGCAACAGAACCATTTTTTTTTTTTACATACAGTCTAAATTCATGTACTGTTACATATTCAGGCAATTCAAGTAAATATATAATATCCCCAGTTCAAATTACTTGAATTAAAAAATATTAACAGACAATTCAAGCACAATAACATTTGAAGCATTCTAGGATGAAACTTGATTGAAAAATACAGTCTTCGACAATGTACTTTTACACAATCAGATAATCAAAGCACAATAAAAGTGATTTTGCATCATTATTTGGTTGAACCCAGTTGATTTCATTTTTTTATGCAGTCTAATCCATGTATTTTTTTTTTTTACAAACTCGGGCAACTGAAAATAATTTGAGCATTCTCAGTTGTAAACACTTGATGAACTTGTTTTTCATACAGTCTAAATTAATGTACTCTTACACATTTAGGCAAATAAAGTAAAGTCTCAGCATTCTCAGTTTAAACCACTTGATTATTATTTTTTCATGCAGTCTAATTTCATGTACTTTTAAAAATTCAGGTAATTCAAGCACATAGCAGTAAAAATAATATATGCAGTATTCTTGGTTTAATCTGGTTTGATTTTATGCAATTTTTGTTTTTCGAATTCTGGCAATTGATGCACAATAAAACAATAGTAGAGCAATTCCAAGCAAATGTCAACCTTGCCATGAAAAAAATAAGTTTTCACCAAAATACGGAAACAGTATAAAGTATTGTGTGTAAGCATTGAGCAAGTATTTTATAGTACTTTAAAAAAACTCCAATGATTTCAAACTATTATATTTGATTTACCAGTCACATATATCGATATTTCACATTGGTCACATGCATAATGGAGCGATGTCACATCCACAACGACACTTTTTCCTTCATAAACGCAAAAATATAAAATAAAATAAATCATTTTTGTTTTATATAGAGCAGACTCTTATCATTATGATTATCCTTATTTCTTTTGGGTTGTGTAGTTTAATTCACATAATTTCTACAAAGTATGTTGTATACTGCAAACTCGCTAACTTTTTTTGGTCACATCTATGACGCATGTTTATTTTCCTCATTTAAAATATAAAAATTGCTTACAAATTGATATTTTTCTGATCCCTTAACTCTGTGGTCAGTTGTTCTGGAAAATATAAACAGGTGTTTCAATATAAAGTTAACATATACATTATGAGTGAATTTATGTTTTGAATTTTTACTGCAAATGTCACATCCATAGCGCTGAAATTGCTCATTAACATTTGATTCACTAGATTTTTTTTTCATACAGTCTAAACTCATTTACTATTACAAATTCAAGCAATTTGACTAAATTAAATAACATATTTTCAGCATTCTCAGTTGAAACCACTTAACTAACATTGTTTTTATGCGGTCTGATTCCATGTAGCCTAATCTTATAAATGCAGATCTTATATCAAGTGCAGCATAAATAATATTTGAGCATTCTCTGTTGAATTCATTTAGTTTTTAAAACCAACCCTTTTTTCCTTTCCCTCTAACTTCCCTTACTTTTATATTATTAAAGCCATTGCTTGTTAATATTTATGTTATTTGGTTATTCATTTTCACTTTTGGACCTTGCATGATACCCTGCATGTGGAGAGCTATTGTTTTATCAGTTTGCATGCTTTGTGTTTCTTTCTCTCTTCAATCCCCCTGCTGTGCTGAAAGACATTCGATCAAACATTTGATGAGGAGCTTGCCGAGTCATTGCGTCGTATCAATGGCTCACGCAGTGCCGAGCCGGTTTACGGATCAATGGGCCAGCTTGACCAAACTAATGACATGGTAAAGAGCATAGCACTTCATTTCTGTCCTTGCCTTTGCTTATGACATCGGTATACTATCTCTTCCCTTAATTTCTAATCACATGCTCTTGTTTATAGAGTCCGGCCCCCATGAAACAGCATGCCTCATTATTTTAGTAACAATTAGACAGGCGATTCAGATTTTAAAAAAGCCATTTCTGTCTTTTGTGATTAATACATTTACAACCATTGACAAATTTTGGAATCTTACATTACAATTCACCTTTTTTTCCTATGAAGACGACAGAAGGTACTTCGGTTTGGAAAAGCTTATAAGCTATAGCTTTAAAATTAACTCAATCATAAGGTTAATCTACAAATAATACTAATCCTTGACTTTGACCAAGGAAATTATTTTTGTTTATACTTTGTATTTTTGTTGTGATGTTAAACAAAGTTAACATTTACTGAACATTTACGAACAATTGATTTCCGTGTGCTCTTAATTTACAATGTTTTTCATTAATAATTTACTGGAATGCTTTAAGTATATCTTACACTTTTAAAAATGTATATTTTTCAGATAAATTACATTCTCTTTCTCTTTTGCATCTAATCTCTAGCAGCGGTGTCTACTGTATAAGGCTTAATACAGGTCAAATTTGAAGGGAAATCAGTTTAAAATATTACCAATCAATCAATTTTCCAATCATTTCTAACATTACAAGTGACTTAACAATTGTGTGAATTGCTACAGAGTTAATAGGGCTTTTGGAGTTATGTTTTAATAGTAGTAAAGCATAATAATGTTTTCACAGTTGAAAGTGCTTTAAATGTTCAACAATTATTGAGTAACATCAGCTCATTATACAGAGTTTATGAAAACACAAGTCATTGCCATATTTCGAGCAACTGTATCATTGGGCATAATTTTTTTTTTTAAAATAATTACTGTAACTAGTATATAATATTTTAAAGCAGAAGCTAGTAACAAAAAAGCATAATGCAGTTTAGTTTTATGAATTAAACAATAATCAGAAATGTATCACTTTACAATTTTTAGTTTATGGGTATATGCATTGACTAACACATTTCATTGACCTTTTTTTAATCAAACAACATTAAGAGAACAACATAATGAATGTATAATCATTTTATGTGCACTATAAAAAGTGTTTAGTTGACTTTAGTTTAAAAACGTGAGTAGACCAATTGTCTTAACATTATTAAGTAAACTAAACAATTGTCAAGTGAACTTAACAGTTCCAAGTTAGAACAGAATTACTCAACTTTTTGAAATAAAATCAACTCGTGGGTGGCGCAGTGGGTAGTGCTGTCGCCTCACAGCAAGAAGGTCACTGGTTCGAGCCTCGGCTGGGTCAGTTGGCATTTCTGTGTGGAGTTTGCATGTTCTTCCCGTGTTTGTGTGGGTTTCCTCCAGGTAGTCCGGTTTCCCCCACAAGTCCAAAGACATGTGGTATAAGTTAATTGGGTATGCTAAAATTGAACATATGAGTGTGAATGAACGTGTATGGATGTTTCCCAGTGATGAGTTGCAGTTGGAAGGGTGTCTGCTGCATAACATATGCTGGATTGGTGGTTCATTCCATTGTGGCAACCCTAGATTAATAAAGGGACTAAATTAAGCCGAAAATTAATGAAATCTTGTCACTTTTAAGGCAATGGATTTACTCACTTGTTTTAAGTAATCACTTCTTTGTGAATATAAACAACCATTCAAATGTTCTGGATCAATAGTAACATTTCATTCGGCAAGAATGCAATAATGCTGTTCTTTTTAACTTCTCTTAAAATATTAAAGGGATAGTTCACCCAAAAATGCATGTCTTCATTCACAGTACTCAACCTTGACTTGTTCCAAACTAGTTTGAAGGTTTGTGTGTACATGTCAAGTTAAGGGTGAACAAATGATGAATAGTTCACCTCTGAACTATATCATTAGTCAGTGATGATGATGCAATAGGTAGGTGTGGCTCCGTGGCTCCACCTTATTTAATGAGTTAATCGTTAACAGGCAAGCTGTTTAGAAAGCATATCAAGGGGCTTAATCACTAGAGCTGCAAAGACATTGTGACATTTTAAAATGTTATAACTTAATAATTTAGGTTTGTTAAAATAAAAAAACAAAACAAAATTAATTTGTGTATATTTAATTCTAACATTGGTATTTAATTAAAATGACAAAATACAAGAGTTCTGAGTATTCTACCTTAAATGACTGTAATGGTCAAATTATCTTAATTCATTTCTGCATTCGCTTTTCCTTTGAATATGTGTGCCTCTTTGTTTGCATAAAGTTGCTAGGCAACAAAAAAATAATCAAAATATGGTATTTGTATAATTATATTTTAGGATGAAGTCAGACATTCAAAGTTTAATTCTACAAATCTCAACAGAAGTTTTGTATACAAATATAATGTGGTAAAAAGTTGTTTTGGGGACAGTCTTAAAGTATATGAACAGTCAAACTGACTGCTATGGCCATTCAAGTAGAATTCTGGTCGTTTCAGTGTTAAACTAACAAACAACTCATGGAACTAAAACAGAGTGCCAATACAGTGAAGATGGTTCACAATATTATATTATATTACACAATTTGCTATGATGGGATGGAATATTTGTATATTTATTTCACTTATATGTATATTTTCTTTTTCTAAGGAGGAGGAGGTGCGGGAGAGCCGGCTGAGCTTTACGCCAAACGCAGGGAAAGACGGTGCTGTGCCCAAAACTGCTAACAATGCAGCCACAACACCATCTGAACCCGCTGTTGCTCCCGGAAAGAGTCACGAGGAAATGAGAAAACTCTTCATCGATCGAGCCAAAAAGATCGACACTGTGTCTCGTGCCGGATTCCCACTGGCCTTCCTGTTTTTCAATATTTTCTATTGGGTTCTATACAAAATCCTTCGCCACGAGGATGTGCACAAGCCATAGAAGGACCATGGTTTGTGGACGAACTGCATATCGCTGAACTCTGGTGAACATTTCCTGCCAAGATCTATGCTGGAGTCTGAAAACGACTGAGAAAAACTGTGATGTCAAGGACCAAATGGCTACATTCAATGGTTTGTTTGTGTTGTACACCCATATAGACACTGCGCTCACTATGCAAAGGATAGACATTTGTAGGGACACTTACACACCTGTCCTGCAACTGAACCAACAGTGGACAGCACTTCTACACATTTTTAATACAGAAGCACAGTCCGACACTGACTACTACTGCCCCCTGTTGAGACAATGTGTGCGTGTGTTTGTCTTACACTGGTTTTTGTTGACTTTGTCGTCTTACAGCTTTACTGCCAATGTTCTGTGTTGTATTTTTCATATACAGCTATTGAATATAGCAGAGTGCAAGAGCAGAGATCAGTATTATAAAACTTTCCACACAATGTGTAATGTTGATTATTTTATAACAAAGTATTTAATAGTTTTTTTTTTAAACATTACCCTTAATCATTTTCATCACAACATGATCGTCGACCAGCTCTTAAAACCAGCATCCAGGCCAAAAACATTCTGAGCTAAATCTCAAGAATGCCCTTGAACCAGCAAAGATTGTTTTGTTTGTTTACAGCTACCTTAATGGCTTCAAGAAAGCACAATTTGAAAACTTTAATTGCTAGCGTACTGTCAGCAACCACAGAGAAATTGAAACCATCTTTCAAGTCCAGCGCAAGTTTCTCTTAAACAAAAGCATTACTGTTCAAAAACCATTGTTAGTTACGTCAAACAAATGATGCCACTGCAGAATAATTCAGCTGGGAGTGAATTCTGTGTTACAAGTTCATAAATGGAGAAAAGAATTAAAGGAAGGCTGCAGTCTCGGCCAATATGTTATACAAGTCCTCCGACAACGAAAAAAATATATAATTAAGTGTCTCAAAATGATCATTTGAATGGTTTTTAACCTAATCTAATTGCATGTATGGCGATTATTTAACTATAAAATTTAAGTGGACTATAAAAGACTATTTAAATACTGCCTCTAAAGTTCATTTGAGTGCTATTATAAACATACAGATGTGAAGGGAACACATTTTCAGTTTATCCAGATTGACCAGGTATGTTTTAATATTTAAAAATAAATGCAAAAAGCATGACATTTAGATGTTATGCAGTTATCCACCAAATATTGCTTTCTTAATCCATTTAAAGTTAAAACACTGGCAAATACAAACATTTCTGAAAATATGACACCCTTTTGTTATTTTGACTAGATGTAAATGTGATTTTAAATTTAAATTGAGGATATGTGATCAATAATTTGTAAAACAAAAATAAATATTATATTATATTTGAATGCATAACTATAAATTATAAATTCAGAAAGACTGAGAATTTCAAAGTCTCTTATTTTCTCCCATATCTCTGTATAAATCTAAAATTGTGAAATGTTTATTTATTTTGTTGTATTCAGTTTTGTTTTTTTGTTTTTTTTTCAATGATGTGTTAGATAACACTGTTTAAAAACACTGGGACCAGGCTTTTTTTTTTTATTTTGGTCATGATGACGTTGATGACCTTTTGTCTGGAATAATTGTCTTTTCTTTTGAAACTAAATGAGTCTGCTGAAAAACTGTGCCATAGAAATTTTCGAAGCATATCTGTTCTCACACATTCCTACGAGTAAATAGAGCAGCGATGTTGTGTTTGAAACATCATCTGACATCAGCATTTGGCGCACATATTATAGAATGGATTCAAGAATCCCCCAGACATTTACAATACAATGCAAGAGCATTTGTAATTTATTTTGTACAAACATAATTAAATGTTATGCATGACCTCAAGTCTGATGTACTTCCTTTTCAGTCAAAAAGAAGCTGTCAGTCAAAATGTTCTTATTGCTATTAAGGCTACAGGTGAGATGCTTTGTTCTTCTATGTACAGATGTAAATACATTTGGCCACTTTTTTGCTTTACAGTGTCGGTGTTATAGACATTACACACTTAGCTAACTTAGCAGTTTAATACATACAAGGCGAGTTAAAAATACACAAACACACAAAACTATATTATTGTCTATATAAAATGGGCTACACTTCTGGAAAAAAGAAAAAGAAACTGTCATAGAAGTTCTTGTTTACACTACAATTACCATTAAAGTATTACAAAGCATCAAATAACCATCAAAACCAGCACATTTTAAAGGGTAAATGCAAAATGAATACCAGTAGAAGCCCCACATTTAAACCAACATAATTTAAATTATATGCAACAATACAAAAAATCAGTTTTGTTTTGTTTTTCTCCTCAGCAGGGCAGTTTCACTTTTATATCATAAGGGTAGTTTCTTCATTCTTTCATCCATTTTTCTTCAGCTTAGTCCCTTTAACCATCAGGGGTCGCCACAGTGGAATGAACCGTCAACTTATCAAGCATGTTTTACACAGTGGATGCCCTGCCAGCTGCACTGCATAAAAACACCCATATACACTCATTCACACACACACACACTAGGGCCAGTTTAGCTTATCCAATTCACCTACATGTCTTTGGACTGTGGGGGAAACCGGAGCACCCGTAGGATAGAACATGGGGAGAACAGGCAAACTTCACACAGAAATGACCCAGCCGGGACTCGAACCAGCGACCTTCTTGCTGTGAGGTGACAGTGCCAACCACTGAGCTATATAGGTAGTTATATCATATACATATTAAGTTTATAAAATAAAGCTCTGTCTCTTCTTCATTCACATTAATTTACTCTATACGCGTGTTTGTACTTGTACTGTACTTGACGCCTGCCGAGGGCATTAGAGCGAAAGCGCTCGCTAAATTGTTAGTTAGCCTACCTATCATCTCTAGAGTGTAAATCATAGTTTGTAAAACGACACTTGGCCGCCTGTGTTTACTGTAGTAGCGCTCATCTACACGCCCACTTCTGACTGTATACATAAAGCGGTGCGCGGTGCTCTCGGCGGGGAACAGCATGAGTCTCCACGGGAAAACGGCTCTGGTGACCGGCGGCGCACAAGGCATCGGGAGAGCCGTGGTGGAAGAACTGCTTCAGAATGGAGCAAAGGTGGCGCTTTGTTAGATTCCTTTCTCGTTTTTTTACGAATTTAATTCGGGTTTTAAACTTTGCAAAACTTTTTAGGACTCTTTTAGTTCACTTTACTTCTTATTTTGGGTTTTTTTCCATCATATTTTGGTTCAATATTTGTTTTAGCGTGACTTTATTAGCCTAATCCACTTACTATTTGATAACTCAGGTTGCACTGGTTGATCTGAACCAATCTGTGGGAGAGGAATGTAAAAGTGATTTAGATGACCAGTTTGGAGAGGATAACTGTATTTTCATCCAGTGTGATGTGACGGACGGAGAAAAACTTGGAGGTAAAATCATACTTCTGCTATTATACTTTGTTGTGCTTCGTTTTCGATTTGAATTCGACCTATCAGTCAAATTCCTCACTGCTATTAAAAAAGAAGCTGCAGGTAGGCTACACGTGTTCGTCTGTAAACCATTCTCTCTCACACACGTAAATAATAAACGCTGTTTTCTTATAAAAGCGTTGAAAAGTAAAGGTTGTTTAGCATGGTTCCATGATGATATCTACAGTAACATCTATTGAACCTTCATTCCACAAATTAAGTTTTCACTAAAAGGTACATTGTGGTTCATTCATGATTTTCTTTATTCTGAATGAAGATACTTTGAAGAAAGCAGAGAACCTGCAACCACTAACTTCTACAGTAAAAAACAAAAAACATATAGGCTGCTATGAAAGTCAATAGTTACAAGTTTCCAGATTCCTTCAAAATATCATCATATGCATTCAACAAACAATTCGAATAAGGTTTGAAACAAGTAAAGGGTGAGGAAATGACAGAATGTTCATGTTTGTGAATTATCCCTTAAATTACAATAACCATGCTCTTTGGGGGATTTTTTGTAGTTATAAGCATATGAGCAAAATTTACTGCCAGTGTTACACATGTAACATCTAAGTCAACAGATATAGCACTAATAAAATGTATCACCACAACAAAATATTAAAAGTGGCATTTATAATTGATTTGGCATAGGTTGATACAGTATCACTTTCTCATACCTGAAAAATGATCTACTTTTGCGCACCTGCACACACAGCACATCTGATTCCTGAACAGAGTGTCGTTGTTTGCAAAGTTAATTAGGTTTTACATTCACGGGCCCTCGGGCCACCACTGAGGAATGCTACTGAGATTTTGACGTTTTAACACAATCAATTGTTTTGCTTTTAGTTTGTAAGCGGCTCCAATATTTCTCCATGACAAGAGCATATGGGTCGGTGGATTGGAGATTTTGCATTCCTGCTGAACTTGTGTACTAAAGTCACTTCCTATAGAGTTTAATGAAAAGTTTCTTTGTGGAATGCTGCAGCTGCAGGTCAGGTGAGGGCACAAGCTGGCTGGCCTTCAAATACTAGGAAGCTATCTATCTGAATTCCCCAGGTAGTTTTGATATACCGATGTCAAACTAAATTGCAACTATTGTGAATTAAAAACTTCCTTACTGGCATCAGTGACTCCACGAAGAGCCTTTTTGTTCCCTACAAAAATGTACCGAGTGGAAGAAAGTAAAAAAAATAAATAAATAAAAGAGTTTACTCAATTAAAAGGTTTAAGTGGAACAAAAAAAATAGTTTGGTCTTCCTGGCACTTTTATTCTGAATGCTTTTCTTTTTTGTTTTAGATGCCTTTCGAAACACAGTAGACAGGTTTGGTCGATTGGATATTGTCATCAATAATGCTGGAATCAACAATGAGAAGAACTGGGAAAAGACCATTGAAGTCAATTTGGTGAGTCCAAAAAAACAAAACAAAAAACCACGATGCTTGAAATGCAATTACATAAATAATAAGAAAACATAACTTTGATAGATAATGCAAAACTTAATCTCATTTTTATTCAGCACATCTCATGATTCACACAATGTAAGGATCACACTCTGTACCTTTGGGCACAGCATTCACACACATAACAAAAATACTCCACCTCCTACTTCTAGTCCAAAAGATTTCACAATAGCGAATGAAGTGGAAGGGATTAATGCACTTCTAAGTGAACATACAGATCTTTAAAATTATTCATGCTCCACAGAGTGATTTACAGTGTAATAATGTGTGTTAAAGTTCAAGTCAACATCTGTGCAAGTTTATACAATTGTTTTCTTCCAGACATCTGTTATAAAGGGGACATATTTAGCACTAGAACACATGAGTAAAGAGTACGGAAAGCAAGGAGGGGCAATCATCAACGTCTCGTCTATGGCAGGTGAGCTGCTGAAAACTTTACCATGCTTCTTATATATTGTTTTTAAAAAGCAGGTTGTGCATAGCCTTGTGCTTTAAATGGTTATTAGCAACTATAGAATGAGTCAAATGTTTGCTCACACTAAAGCAAATATATTTAACCCAGTTAAATTGCTTCTGTTTTGTGTGTTGCCAAGGATCTGTGCTTGCTTTTGTAAAATGAAAACTGCAATTACATCTCAATGTAATAAATAGAGTGCATTTATAGGTCAAGCGGTTGATGATTAAGATGCTGAAGAGTTGGAAAGATCATCATTAAAGGTCATTCAGGCACACCTTTATTTCCAAGAAAACAGTTTTCAACATTTAATAGGAGTACAAAATACCAGGAAAGCATAAAGATAATCACAGTATATGTTGCAATGTAGACACTTTAACCTGCAAAAGTAAAGGTGCAGTTTTAAAGAAAAAATAAATAAATTTTAAACATTTAAGTAAGCCTTTGGACCACATGATTACGAGTATTTTTATGTATTTATATCTAAAAGTTAGACCCATACATTGGTTTATACAGGCTCTGAAACATTCAATACTTATAACATTGGAGTTATTTATATATTACAGATGTAAAACCCTTACTTTTGAATACTGGAAACACTGAATTGATATTTCGGTGGTGTACCTTTTTAAAAAGTAAGGTTTAAAAATAAATGTTTAAAATGTTTAAAATATTGAAATAAGGTTAAAATAAAAGTTGTCATAAAATAGTAATAAAATAAATCAAATAAAATAAATGTATTCTGCTCTGTCACTTCTGTTGCAAGCTCAATTTTTGAATAATTGTTTGCAAATGCAAAGTCATTACTTTACTTTGTGTTTGATTTACTTTTTTCTCCCTTTGCTTTTTTGAAATGTTCCACAGACAACCAAATTATTAAAATGATCCTGTTCTCTCAGATCACTGAGAATGACAGTAAAGTGACTGTAATATTCATGCCAGGCCAGTAGTTGACAATGCTGAGTAATAAGAACATTATGTGCCTGCACACACATGGTCCTGTAGTCCACAAAGGTGTTTTGGCTCTCAAGTGCATGTGCATGCCTATAGACCGAATGTGTCATTTTAGTTGTCACCGTTTACACAAATTGGCATTTTGTAGTTTGCACAGAGAGAGAGAAATAAACTTTTTTTTCTTTTTAGGCCGCAAAAATATTATAATCAAGTAGTGAATGTGCTGGTTGTGCCTTCATGAGTGGACAGTGCATTTGATCAACAAGTGTAATGCAGCCACGCCAGCAGATATCAATATGAAGACTGCATTAGAAAAAAGCCAATTTAAAGTAATTCAGAGCTTATAAGGCAACAACTTTTCCTGTCATATTGAAGATTTCTCACACAAATGTAACATTACTGGTAATCTATTTACTTGTGCCTCAAATGACACATTTTTATGCATTTTCATTAATGCATTTCTGAACCTCAAAGAACTCAATTAAGTGCATGAAGATTTTAAGTTTACTTATTTTGTCATTCAACGTTAAATTCCCCTTTATAGTCAATTATTTTCTGTTAATTAACAGTTACATATTTTGTGTTTTCTGTATATTTACAGTTGTGATTTTTTATGGTAAAAATTCAACTCTACAGTTTAACAAAGTGACTTTTATTGGCGTATTAGTAGTCTATATAATGTAAAAGAAATAATATATTGAGAAATAAGTCTGTAAATTAAAATAAAAATTACAGGGCAGTGCACCAACCCAGACAATATATAACAATATTTGACTTTAAACTATTAAAAATGTTAGTCCCTTTTTCAAACTTTAAGGTTAAAAATTGTTAAAAGAAAGATTAAAGCCCCATAATGCAATTCAACAGCTTAAAAAAACAAAACATAACAAAATATGAAAAACAGCTAATATACGGATATTTTTACAGTCTACTTAGGCTTTTTATACTAACCAGAATATGGTATAATTGGGATGCACTGCACTGTTTTCTAAATTTTTAACCCTGTGCTTTCCCTTTGTGTTTTTTTAAACAACAGACTTTTATCTTTTAATATCCTTTTAACTTTAGAGCTCAAAAAATACCTCTTCCATCAACAGCATAACACAAGAAAGGGAATCCATCTGCCATCAGATAACTGTGTTTACAGCACCATTGTGCTGAGACATAGATTAACTGATTCTGTGTGTACTGTATTGTATACATAGATATGTGTGTGTGTGTGTGTGTGTGTGTGTGTGTGTGTGTGTGTGTGTGTACGTGTTTTTGTGACATATCAGGACACAAATCTGTATAATGACATGGGTATGACACAGGTATTACAAAAAGGAGGTGAAATATGAGGACATTGGTGACGTCCTCATTTCTCAAAATGCTTATAAATCACACTGAATGAGTTTAATCAGAGAGTAAAGCTGCACACAGTCTCCTGTGATGGTTGGGTTTAGGGGTGGGGTGGGGTGAGGGCAATACAATATACAGTTTGGACAGTATAAAATGAATGGAAACCTATGTAATGTCCCCACTTTTCACAAAAACAAACATGTGTGTGTGTGTGTGTGTGTGTATGATGAATGGTGCCTGACAGTGAACTTCATAACCCCCGGGTCTTCAGAGAGGTATTCCCTCAGTGCCTGTCAAGTTTCTTGAACTAATGTAATGTGATTGAATATTTGTGATTTTGGCACTTGTTTTTGCATTAGAGTGACATTTAGATCAAGTTAAAATACAGATGCTTGGCTGTTCTTTAATGCTGACAACACTGAAGATAATGTAGACAGAATAGTTGCACCAAAAACTATTCACCAGGAACTTTGCAAATCATCTTTAAAAGGTTCATATGAAAACAAAATTGCCTTTAGAGTGTGTGATTGAGAGCGTGTTGGTGGCTGGAAGGGCATACACTACTTAAACCATAAGCCAGAGTAACTGGCAGTTCATTCCATTGTGGTGAGTGACCCCTGATTGCTACACATTTTTAGAAACTATTCTCAAAAGTGCTATGATTGTACAGCCATCCAGTGCATTGTGATTGGCTAAGTACTCAAGCATGCGACACAAATATTACGGCCTTCTCTTATCAATTTGAGGCTGAATCTGTTCCAGAAAATGCAGATGACGAAGCACATAACATAACGATAACAGATTTTATTTAAAAACAAAGTTGTTTTGCTTTCACAGTGAAAACACAGTGTCTCCATGACATGGCGGGGACAGATTGGATCTTATCTTTGCACAAACAAACTTGTAACACTCTCATCATAATCTCATCAAATGACCTCTTTGATAAATATTTCAGCTTGCACTAGTAGCCACATGTTCTCATGTCTGGGCATAAAATGTGCCCTTTTTTGTGTCCTAAAATGATCCTATTTTTCATATTTACCAGTTCCAATGCAGGAATATAAAATCACATGTAGTGATTTTAATTAGTTTTAATTATTAATTTATATTAATTTTACAGGGCTGTTGATGTTTGATTCTGATTGGCTGATGACTATTATCAGGTGTGCAGTTATTTTTAGACCCTGTAAATATAGGTTGTTTTCACATGACGTCATTGATGATGCGCAAGACTCAGATGGAGGGCAGGAGGTGATTCTTCTACATAGGAATCGCTACTAGGAGATAAAAAAGTAATGTTTTGTGTTGTTTATAATTGTTTAAATGGGCCAAAATAAGAAATGCCAAACAGCTTTTATAGGCTTTCAAAAGTTTTTGCTCGTACAGGGGAAAAGTTCAAGAACTTGGTTTTAAAAGACTGAAAAAAGGTGGCATGTAATAAACAATCATTCAATGTATTCATGTGTGCAAAAGTTTTTTGACAGCACTATTAATTATTATATTCAGGCCTGGTTTATTATACATTAACGTGTCAGATAAAAATTAGATACAAACACCGCCACACTTATACAAAATTCAGAAGAACATTAATATTGTACCCTGCCCGGCGATTGCTGCAATGAAATCTGTGTTGTTATGCAATTATCCATGTCTTTACTGGCGTTTCCGCAGAATAAACAACCTTAACATGAACATCGAGATGTGCAGCAGCATTAAATGTTTGATGGGACGTTCAACGACCGAAAAAAAAAAAGAAATGTAGCCCTTGCGAGCCAAACTAGTCGGTTATTACTGTGGACCACTTTTTACTATCCACTAAATATATATATATATATAATAATGATGATAATAGTAATTATGTAGATTATGCATTTACACTTTTATGTGCTTTCATCAGTTTTTTTCCTTGTATAGATCTGGAAGATATATCTGCTTAGAAAAAAAAAAACTACAGTCTTTATAAGATGTTTTAAACCACACTGTGGTAAAGTGTATAATATAGTAAAGCTTTTTGTTAATGAATGCTACAGAGTACTGTAGCATAGTAAACTGATAAACTGTAATAAATACTGTAATGTTAGTGTAAACTGTGGTGCATTGTGATGGTGTTTAATTATATAAATGTAGTCTATTTGATAATTCGCTTATTACTACAATTGTGTTATACCATAACCATAAAATTACCACGACAGTTTAATTCAAGTATGCTTCAAAACACTATAGTACTATAATAGTTTTTTTTTTTTTCATGTAATAGCTTACAGTAGCGATCTACTGCCTCGATGTCAGGCAAATAAATGTTAGTTCAAAAGAAAACTCGGTCCTCTTCATAACATAAGGATCATGCTATTTTCTCCTTTGAAATGTGACAAAACACAAAAATGTCCCCTTTCCCCTATGTTTCCCATTTAGATTTTTTTTTTTTTACTTCCTGTTCTCCATCTGAATTTTGCACGTCACCAGAACCACATAACTGAAAACAAACTATACTGTCTGTCTGTGTAAATGCATGTACTGTATGTATATATACCAATAAATATGTCTAATTTAACAGTGTATATAGCCATCAAAATACTGTCAAGCATATTTAGAACAAGAATCATTTGATGACATTTTATTTGATGCATACAGCACTGTATGGCAGTTTTATAAACATCAAATTTCTAAATCAAATAGTAAAGATTTATACTGTATCATAATTGTTGTTTTAAGTTTTTTTGTAAGCATCATTTTCAGAAACCCCCAACCTTTACTGGAATGAGTCTATTAGAATGCAGCCAATTGCCTGTGTAATTTGAGATAATGTGGCAAAAATGCCCCATCAAATGTGTTGCCTGTATATTCATATCACGTGGGTTAGTTAAATATCACACGTGTAGTTTCTCTCATCTTAGCAGCTTGATTGAAAATAATTGACTTTATGCAACAGTTCAACCACGACAACAACAGTTAATATTTGTCTTGGAACATTTTTAGACATAATGGTGTCTGTTTTTACCGTTTCACACCAACACAGTGGTTAAGTTAACAATTTAAAGGTCTAATAATAACAACAATAATAATAATAATAATAATAATAATACTTAATTAGCTTTTAAATTATTCAGAAATTTTGACAATCATTTAATGAACAATTCAGTGAATTGTTTATACTGTAAAAAGCAACTTGCCTCTACCTGCTGCAGGGTTGCTAAGTCTGTTGATTCCTGCTACTCTTGTTTTTACATATAGCATTTTGTTTATATGATTGCGTTGAAAATTTTCAACCAATGATAAAAGCTGCACTTGCTTGATAAATATGCAATTATGTGATTTGCATGGGACACTTGAGGAGAGACTGTATGCAGCTGTTTTCATTTATATGGGAATAGATTGACAGAACTCCACAGGACTGCTGTTAAATAATAACTAAAATATATATGTGATCTTAAGAAGAAAGTCTGTCGATTTGGTTTAATTAATGATGATTAAATAAGTAATGTTTCTTCGTAACACTATATAGTAATTATAAAGATTGTGTTCTTTTCAAAAACAAAAATGTTTATAATTCATGCTGTGATGAAACAAAAACAGAAAAGTAGGAATGGGTGATAACATATTATGAGTTTTAATAATATTGGGCTGTACATTTTGCCTGTTTTTTTCATTGGGTTATTGAATTAATTTTAACCAAATGGTTGGGTTTGTCAATAGTATTCCAAAATTATGTTAAAACAACCCAGAAAATTTTTATTGTAACATTAAGGCCCAATCCCAAATCTGTTTTTTACCCCTTCCCCTTGGCCCTTGAAACAGAGTAGAAAGGGGAAGGGCTTCAAATTTTACCCCTAAAGGCTGATTTATACTTCTGCGTCAAACGCCGGCGTTTGATACGGTGCTGACGCACAGCCCTTTGCCGTGGCCGTCGGTGTCGCTGACGTGCACCTCTCAAAAATTGCGACGCAGCCACGCGCGTTGCATGCACCGTGGGTCACGCCATTCACTTGATGCAGAAGTATAAACCAGGCTTAAGAAATGGGACAGCTCTACAACACCTGCACACATCATGATATGTCATCGCGATCTCTTGCTTCATATGAGACGGATGACAGTGACTGCTGTAGTTATTCCAGTTGTGTTATTTTTTGGTATTTATCTTATAAATCACCAAAGGCAACAATATCATGTTATTATAACGATATAATGTGGCAATAAGCTTGTAACTGTCCTGTGCGTTTACACCGTGGCCATATTCATCAATGTAAATGCACCAAAACTAACATTAACATTATGCTGTAAAAAATCATTCCCATCTACTAAACTTTTCTGACAGGGTATTCCAGTGTCATCGAGTGACAAATGTGAATGTATGTTGTGGGACTATACAAGAGGTATTATAGATTATAGATGACAAAATTTAGCGTTTTCTTTTTTTTTTTTACAAATGCAGTTATTATTGTATTAAACATATGCTTTTTTTTGCTGTAAAGTAATTAGTAATGACAAAAAAAAACTTTTGACTTCCGTGTGCAGCCATCTTGCCGTTGTAGATGGTGTATTCTGGGAAATTTACTTACTTCTTGGTTTTAAGTGTAGTCCTGAAAAATCTTTGTTTCGAGGGATATCTAGCCCTACCCCTTAGCTCTATGCCTTTAAGCTAAAGAGTATTGAGACAACCCTACCCCATCACTTAAAAAGGGGAAGGGCGAAAAGGTAGAATTGGGATTGTGCCTGTAAGCACACAACAGTTTAACAATAGGCAATTCACTCCATACAGAGAGACACTTTTTTCGGCCCTCAAACCTTTAAAAGCATTTAAGGATAGAACTGAAATAAGTATATGGTGGGTTTTTGCAGCTATGCTGAATGGAAACATGTCTTGGTAAGATGATCTCATTGTTTGCGTTACTTTATGAGGATCTTACCCCTTAATTAGCATGTTTACAGACAAGCAGGCTTGACGAACGTCTTCAAGATGTTAATGTAGTAAAATGGGAAACAGAGGTTCTCTTTGTGTAAAAGTGGGTTAATGACTGGATGTACATTAAATGTTGTGTTTAGATGTGTTCATCCAGAACACACAAGGACTGTTTAATTTAAATACTGTCTCAGCTATTTGCCCCCGGCGTCTTTGGCTGCCTTGGTTTAATGCGGCTTGTAAATGTTGTTTATTATAACAGCGTCTGAATGCTCCATTTGCTCCAACAGAGTCTGAAAATCTATTGGAATTCTCCAGTAACTCTCTATATTCATGAACTGCATTTATTCATAACATGCAATTTAACAAGATAATAGAGAAAGAAAAAAAAAACAGGTGATTTTGCTACAGAAAGGTGGATGTTTAAGTCTGTAAAGCATCAAACTGCCCTATAAAGTTTCAAATATAAACTGAGGAAATTGTTCTTTTTCTAAAGACGCACTGTGCTTTCAGTCTATTTGATCCATTGGTTCAAACAGACTGAAAAGCCACTAGATTTTCATGCTTGAATTGAAGGAGAAATCTTCAGCCTTGGAAGATCCAGGGATTTTCCATGACGAAGGTATTGGAAATCATTCACAGGCTATGTTTTGTTGAAGTCTCAATGAGATGAAAACCTTGCACTTGTACAAATAACAGATTGTAATATCACAGCCCAGTTACAAAACATCTCATTTAGACAAGCTGGAATGATAATGTTCTCACACCTTTAAAAGTGATTAGTTAACTAATAATTACTTTAAAGAGTGGGTGAACCTGCTGCTTTTAAAGCAATTAGTTGACTTTACATAAAGTCAGTTGGTAAATGATAACGTGCATAATTACTAAAAATAAGACAACAACTAATTGATTTTTACAGTGCATGAACTTTAAATAAATAGAAATAACTCATGTATACATCGTTTACTCCCCTTCATGTTCAAAACATTTTCTTTTTTTTTCTGTGGGAAAACAAACGAAAGAAAAAGTGAAAGAAAAAAAGGTTTACAGTTAATGAGCTGTTGCAAAAATGACAAAATAGTGCACATTTAAAATAAATAAATAAACAAATAAATAAATCTCTTAGTTTAGGGCACACTGCAGTTGTCAAAAAAAATCATGTGATTTTTTTTTTAGGAAAAATTGAAATATGACATTTAGTCAGAATATCCAATTTTCCCAGTTGTTGTGATTGAAAAACCAAGGTTAATCCACCAAATATTGATGTCTTATCACTTCTGAAGTTTAAAAATTGGTACTGTGTGGTCAAAAATCTTCTTTTGTGGAGAAAAAAAGTCTATTGGTCGGATTTTGTTTTATTTAGTAAACTACACATGGCATTACTTCCAACTCTATTAAATTAAATTAGTTGTCTTTTTTGTATAAAATTTCAATTCACTGTATGATTAGTCTGCAGTCAAATGTTTTCTACACTACCTGATAAAAGCCTTGTCATTGATCCCGGTTGTAAGAGCAACAAATAATAACTTGACTTCTAGTTGATAATTTGGAAAAAAGTGGCAGAAGGTAGATTTTTTTTTTGATGAATCATCTGTCGAACTGCTTTCAAATCCTCACAAATACTGCAGAAGACCTATTGGGACCCACATGGACTTAAGATTCTCACATGGTGAAAGAAAAGTCATGGTTTGGGGATTACATTCAGTGTGGGGGTGTGTGAGATTTCTGCAGAGTGGATGTCAACATCAACAGCCTGAGTTATCAGGATAGTTTTGCTGCCCATTAAATTACAAACCACAGGAGAGGGCAAATTTTTCAGCAGGATAGCGCTCCTCATGCTTCAGCCTCCACAACAAAGTTCCTGAAGGCAAAGGTCAAGGTGCTCCAGGATTGGCCAGCCCAGTCACCAGACATGAACAATATTGAGCATATCTGGGATAGGATGGAGGCGGCATTTAAGATGAATCCAAAGAATCCTGATGAACTCAAGAGTCCTGCAAGAACACTTTCTTTGCCGTTCCAGATGACTTTATTAATAAGTTATTTAAGTCAATGCAGAGATGCATGGATGCAGTCGTCCAAGCTCATGGGAGTCAAACACAATATTAATTATTTTTCCACAGAAGTGTGTCTTTATGTTCTATACTGTGGATTAATCCTGTTCAAAGTCTAGACTTTTGTCTAAGCAAAGTCAAACCTTAGTGTCCTAATTAAATCATTAAAAATCAAGGCCTGATCATATTTTATTTTGGTATAATAAGCATAATCTAGAGACCTTTGTCTTTCAAATAAGCCACTTCTGGTTCCAAATGATCAACTAGAAGTCAAGTTATTATTTGCTGTTCATAAAACTTGGATAGACAACAAAACTTGTCAGGTAGTGTAGAGAGGAAGCTTTCTTCTGAAATCACTTACATTTGGGCCTGCTTTTTACACAACAAGCTACAGCACAGTTACAGAAAGGTTTCTAATAAATCTGCTCAAGTCATACAGGTTACTTAACATAAAATGTTTGTATGAGTAAAATATAAAGTAATGTTTTATTTGTTTCTCCCCAGCTTTTCTCCATTCTCCTCACCAGCCAGTGTACACAGCGACGAAGTATGGAGTGATCGGGTTTTCACGAGCCATGGCAGTGAGTACATCAATCCTCTCTACATGCAAATCCCTTTCCCTAAAATATGGCACATTCCTACACCTGACATGCAAACCTGCCGACCCAGTGCGCATTTCACAGCCCAGCATTCCCCCCCCCAAAGAGAGAGTAGTTGTGTTTGTGCTCACAGATAGGATCTCCTACCCCTGTATGTTGACACATTCTTTGCGCTGTGTGTGTAATTTAGGCTGACCGTGTTTGGACACGTTTTGTTGTCGGCAGGACGCATCTGAACAGGGCAATTACGGAGTGAGGATCAACGCACTGTGCCCGGCCTTTGTGGACACACAACTCCTTCAGACCGTGGAGCACGAGGAAACAATGGGCAAGTTTGTCAAGTACAAAGATGATTTCAAACAAAGGATGGACAAGTATGGTGTTCTTAAGTAAGCAGAGTTTACTACCTTAAATACCGCTTTCTTCTATGAGGGATTGCCTTCTGTTTGGCTTTGCTTTGTTATTTTAAGTCACATGAATAAACTGTTTGTTAGGGCAGACAGCAAAAGATACTGTAGATAATGCAAATATGTTTTAGTCCAGACTTTCAACTGCTGAAAAGACATCAATGATTGAAACCTACCATTACAGGAAAATCTAGACATGAAGTTGTAATCCGCCCTTAATCGGTGGGTGGTGCAAAATGAATGTTGTGCTTTTGAGGATTTTTGATGTGTGCTTTAAATCAAACTCCTTCACCTCAACAAATAGTCTACAGTTTTATATAGATGCCACTTTTTTATTCTTTTGAATTTTGAATAAGTAGTACTATTGTTATAGTGCTGGCAGTGCATACTGTATAAAGGTTGTAGTATTTGATTTTTCACACTTTTTTTAAATGGATGTTTTGGGGTTATGTCTCTCTAGACACATGAGAGAGGATGCATTTAAAGTTTTAGTTTGTTGGCAAGAACATTGACAGGATTAGTTTGGTGACATGAATCTAAACCTCTCGGGAGTTGTGTGTAATGACTTTGCATCTTCTTGGACACTTTTAATGCTTCTGCACTGTAAATATTTAGCTGTATTTATAAAGCATCCGAGTCTTGAGGTCAGTGAAGTTAAACTTTATTGCCACGTCACAACAGGAGTGCACATACAGTGGAAGGAAATGTTGTAACAGAACCACTGTGCTACATAAATAAACAACGAGGACGAGCTACTCAGAACCTACTGTATATATTTAACTAACATACTAGAACGGTAATCTAATGTGCTACTTCTAAAAACTACTAACTATACATATACTATATGTAACTATGCACATATCCTAAACCAGACTATACAAGTACTTTTACATGAGACAGAACAATTCAGTGCAAGATAATGTGCAAAAGAAGTATTTAAGGTTGAAGAAAACAAGTGATGCAACATGATTTGTGGTACATTCACATGTAAACATCGTTTTCTTAATCGAGTCCTTGTAAGATAGAGTTTAAGTGTATAGTGAATATAGAGAGAAGACCGTTTCTACAGGTGGTTTGTCAAGCACTCTCACCTGTGTGTAGCACACTTAGGAGCCATTCACATAGAATGTGTTTTTCCATTTCCGTACAATGTGCTACCTTTCTGTTTTTCAATGCAAACATACATTTAACAGGTATGTTTGACTGCTATGTTCGCATCTTGCGTCTTTTAAAGTGCCGTGCACATGATCTTCAACTTTCACATGCAGAGCAGCTCATCACTGTTAGTTGGAGCAATTAAAAAAGGTTGGAGGTGGGGTAAGCGTTGTGTTACAGTAGCAAGATGGCAGTTTTATTTTATGTTCTATCATAGCGAAGTAATCACTCATTGTGGATACATCCAGATATCCTGAGTTATATTAAGTATGTTCAAGTGCTTATAACATATTGTTCTCCTATTTCTAAGGGGTCCATTATTGTCATTATTACATCATGTTCATAATATCACATTAAAAGGATCTTGCGCTACGTTGAGCTGTTTTTAAACACGTTCCTGAGTGCAGCATCTCAAGCTTTTAGAAGCAAAGACGCATTCGATGTGAATGAGCCCTTAGAAATGCACATTTTTAAAGGCATACGCAATGATTGTAAGAAAGTGTCTGGTGCAAATGTGCACTCGTACTAATGTTTTGCACAATTTATATGGAAGGGGATAATAATCACAGGACTGATTATTCTAGATTATTCCAAAAGGTTAAAGATAAAACTAACATAAGTTACAAGTGGTAACTGCAGGATGAAGGCAAGTAACATAGTAAACGTAACAATTAAGCACACATTTTTTTACTAAACTAAAAAAGTACTCACTTTTTAAACTAATTAATAGTACAATTGCAGAGAAAAAAAAAGTACTCAAATCAATTTGAGTATTTGTGAATACTGGTTCTTTGTAAAACACTGGTTCTTACAGATTAAAGCATAACAGGTTTATCAGTAACCCAATGCAAATCAGAGGCTTTATTCTACCAAAACAGATGTACAAGATGGTGCCAGTCAAGAACAGTGTGTGACATAAGCACATAAATACATACATGAATAACTCAAAAATGGTCAAGATAAGCCAGGACCCGGATAAGCCAGTGTTATTTCTTTCAGCGAAAATAATAAAATAGTAACATTTAATTATAAGCCAAAAATCAACCCTTTTTTATGCAACCTGTCTATTTTGTGAAAATAAATATTTCCCACTTGGCCACAAAAAAACACAAATATAATTTAATTATACAGTTCTGACTGGGTTAAGTTTTGTTTATTTAATAAATTTCACCTAAACAAATTAAAATTCAGCAATTATTTCTATGTGCATATATAATGATTTTGATATAAAATTTGTCATACTATCGAGGTCAGAAATTAGTATTTAAAGAGAAAAAAAAAATCATCCTTGGCTTTAGTTTAGATTTTTATTGTATCTATATACACAAATTTATTCCTTTAGTGAAAAATGTTTACAGCACTGGTATTTGGACAGAGAAGTTCAGTTATTCTTGCTTCACATACAAGAGCCATGTCTTCATTCTTGCTGCCACATGGCTTATTGCGGCTTCTGCAAGAGCCAAATGAGATTTATTCTTGCACATCAAGAATTTCCAATGTTGAGACATCAATAATGTACTAAATTAAACCTGTTCATCATGCACTTTGACCTTTGAAGCATCAGATTTCAGTCCTTTGGGAGTTTCTTTTTCTCTTGAACAAAACTGAAGATATTATAAAGAACATTGGAAATCGGTAGCCATTGACATACTCAGTATAAGTCAATGAAAAAAAAAATCCATGATACACCACATGCTTCAAAATATCTTCTTTTGTACAGTATTAGCAGTAAACAAAAACAGCAAATAGAAAGGTTCGGAATCAACCATTAGAGCAAAAATAAATATTTGTTTGAACAAATACTTAATGAACATTCATTTAAATGTAAACAAATTATTTAATCTGCCCCTCCAGGATTTTACAGGAGCGTTGTTTTGATATCAGAGGCCTAAAAGGACTTATTTTGTGAATTTTCTCAAAGAGTATAGCATTATATGCATTGATCATTGTGTTTTGTTGTGAAAACACACACACATCTTGTAAAATTTAGCTTTATTTGACAATTAGACAAAATCTTGGAGGCACTGATTAAATTGTACAGAAAATTGACATCTGCTTTTGTCTGTGTGTATCTACAGGCCATCGCTGATTGCAGAAGGAATGCTGAGACTCATAACAGATGAAAGCCTCAATGGAGCTGTGATGAAAATCACCTGTTCTAAAGGCATTCACTTCCACACCTATGAGCCTCTGTCAGCTTGATTCATACCTTCAAACTGGAGCTGTTCATCTTTTTTCTCTTCTCTTCGTTTATTGAAGTGCCTCAAACAAATGGTTGAACAAACCAAACCTTGCTGTATACCCAGTTACAAACAAAAAAAAAAAAAAAAAGAGAAGGTATGCAGTGGTCTACATTTGAAGTGGTTTAAAGCTTTAATCAGAGTTGTTATAAAACTATTGAACAACACCCATTCTTATCTTTGGACAATTTTGATCCCCTTCACTACAGTAGCTTCCAGTTTATGACTTCACTCAATTAAAAAGGATTGCATAGTGGTATTTTAGGCCTCTTTCTAACTGGTTTTCTTTTTTGCAAAGCCCTTGAACATTTTGTACATAATTGCCTTAATTGTGAGCAATTCCTTGTGACAATAAAATCATATTTATTATCATTAAGTTACTGTTTTCATCATGCATTCACATATAACATATATATATATATATATATATATATATATATATATATATATATATATATATATATATATATATATATATATATATATATATATATATTTTTTTTTTTTTTTACACATACAAACATTCTTGATCATAAAGAGATTTTATATACCATTATAGAATTTTGAAAATGTTTTTACTGCAATGTTTCTAATTTTGTATTATTTTTTAAAGGTAAAATGGCAAACATGGGTAAAAATGTTCCACTATAATATATATAAAAATATAACATCTAATTTTGACCTGTACTTAAAATATATACAAACATAATAGTCACAATTATTAAGTTTTATTATGTTAGAAATTATATTAAAATAAAACAATTTGCTGACAGATGGATAAAACCTAGTGGAAATAAACAAATATATAAACATTGTTACACTAAATTGCATTTTCATGGGTGTTTTTTGTAAATCTAGATAAAAATATTTGAGTCGTGGGTCCCACTTTAGATTAAGTGGTCTATTGTAACTACACGTTATTTACATATACAAATAAGTCCAATTTATTTTGTTCAGCTTGTGCTGTACACTACTTATGGTTCTATTGAGGTGGTATGTGTGAATTAAGGTGTAAGGGTCGAGTCAGTAGAGTACTTATATATGTAATTACAGAAAATAATTACATGTAATTACATAAAGATCTTTTTTTTTAAATATAAATACAGATTAGAAACATGCATATATATGAGTAAATGCTACCTAATTATTTATTCAAATGCAAGTGCATAGTAACTAAAGCCACACAGAGTTTTTTTTTTTATTTGCTCAGAAAATTAATATAATAAATTAAACAAGACAAAATGTAATGGGGTGGGAGATAGGGCTATATTATATAGCTATATTAAAATCCTTCTTTTACCTATCAGTATTACCACTCAAAAAGAAATCTACTTTGCAGTCTCAGATATATGTTCTTCTTTTTACCCACCTTTTCCCCGTCTGCATTATAAAACTTGTTCTGGAATGCAAATCCAGAAACAAGTGTCACCTGGCAGCTGTGTTTACAACCATGAAGATGTAAAGTCCGAGAATCTGCACAACTGCCTTACTGCACTACCAGAAATGGAAAACTCCTGCCTTCTTAATAAAAGTAGTTTATACTATCTTCTATTTCCAGCAATATTTCGTTTTTTTAAAACTATTTTAATGTAAAATAAGAAAAAAAAAATCATGAACTGACTTTAATGCAGCCAAAGCAAAAACATACAGTAAGTTTCAAATGGTTTGGTAACGTACACAATGTTATAGATTCTCAGAAATAAAGGTACGTGAGCTGTCACGGGGTGGTACCTTTTCAAAAGGTCCAAATTTGTACCTAAAAGGTCCATATTAATATCTCAAGGGTACATATTAGTACCTCAAAAGTACAAAAGTGTTCCTCTTAAAATAGTTTGGTACTAATATATACTTTTGAGGTACCTATGTAGACCCTTTAAGTACAAATGTGTACCTTTTAAAAAGGTACCACCTCTGTAAATGCTTGCATTTCTAAGTGTATAAAAGATATCACAACAATATGTTGATAACTCAAAGCATGACTTTTCTGTTAAATGCTTCATTTGCAAAGTTACTAAGGAGCTGTTTACACCTGGTCACTTCATGCATTTGTTTCTGTTCAGACAGATATGCAATCATGAAATGGAATTACATTCGAGATGGATATACAGTTGAATTAGCCCTCCTTTGATTTTTTTTTTCTTTTTTTAAATATTTTCCAAATGAGCAAGACATTTTCACTGCACTTCCGATAATTTTTTTTTTTTCGTCTGGAGAAAGTCATTTTTCATTTCTTCAAAAGCCATTTTAAAGTCAAAATTATTAGCCCCTTCAAGCTATTTTTTAATAGTCTACAGAACAAAGCACTGTTATACAACGATTTGCCTAATTACCATAACCTGCCTAGTTAACCTAATTAACCTTTAAATTGCTCTTAAGATAAATACTAGGGTCTTGAAAAATATCAGGAAAAATATTATTTACTGTCATGACAAAGATGAAAGAAATCAGTTATTAGAAATGAGCTATTAAAACTATTATGTTTAGAAATGTGTAGAAAAAAATATTCTCTCCGTTAAAAAGAAAAGGGGGGAAAACATGAAAGGGGGCTTACAATTCTGACTTCAACTGTAAATCCGATCCCTCAGACCACTTTAGGATGTGGTCTGGGATGCATTCCAGATAAAACTTAACAGGACTAAATGCATCTGGTTGTTGAAACCACATGTGTAAATTTTACTTCTCAGAAAAAAGAAAAAAAAACAATGAATAAAATAAACGTAAGAGCGCACATGTTCTGGACTATATGACCATCAGATATACAAGCGCAAATGCATAGTTACGAAAAGCCACAGATTTTGTTTTATTGAAATTTTTTGAAATGATGACATCGAATGGTCAAATGAATATAAGGTGGCAACTTTAACAACAGAGACATAGCATGCACCTGTAGCCTATCTCTGTGAAAAGAGAAATAATGAAAACATAGACTTTTATTTACAAAGGCACATTGTTTTGTTTATGGGAGAGTATGTTACACCCAAATTAATTTCAACTTTACGGTTTTGAATGGCTGACACATCTTTGTGTCAGTACCAGATGTTTAATTTGGTCTGTAATGAAAGTTATCATGAAGTTTGTCTGGTATACTTGTAATGATGGTTACAGCCTGCATATAAAAAGCAAATAAGATATATAGCTTATGTTTCTATTAATATAGTTAATTCTACTTAATAATAATAATAATAATAATAATAATAATAATAATACCATATACTTTTAAAATAATATGTATTAAATTAAAATGCGTACCTGATGCTTTCATCAATATAACCTAATTAAATTTGCATGTAGTGCGGGATTTGAAGATCGGAATCATATCAGTTTAACAGAGACGCATTTGTAGATAATTGTAAATGGAAACTACAAATCAGATAGCTAGTCGACCATATAAAATGCATAAAGTGGTCAGTCAAACATAACTCCAGGAGTGGCTGTGGCTGCGTCCGAAACCGCCTACTACTCAGTAGGTACTGGATTTAAATTTAAACATACTACTAAGTCGATAGAAAAGTATGTTCTATACAGTATGAATGTGAAACGTATGAATGGAATTCAGACATACTACATCCTCCATTTTGTCATGGTCACGTGACCTACCTGTGTCAGTTGCGTTGCTTCACTCCTATTTATGAATTATTTCGCGGGGCATCATGGGATAGCGCAGCGTGCATGGGATGCGCACTCCAGAATCTCGCCGGAATTAGTAAGCCATCTGGGTACTTCTCACATACTGATTTTCGAATTTTATGAATTCTTACATACTACTTAGCTCGCATACTGATTTTAGTGTACTATATAGCATGGAAGTATGTGACTTCGGACGCAGCAACAGTTTTGCACAGTTTAGCTTTGATGCTAATTGAACACACCTGATCAAGTTTATTAAGTCTTTCAGGGTTGTAGGTGTGTTAAAGGAGGGGCTTTGACACCCCATGCACTAAACAAACATGTAAATAAAACTAGTACAGAACGTTCTAGATGACATGGGCGTTACTAGCAATCATATAGTCATCATTTACTCACCCTCATTTGTTTCAACCCCATTCTGGTTTTCTCCTGATGAAAAGTATATTTTGTAGTGTTGGAAAACTGCTAGGCATTGACTTCCATGGTATTCTTTTTCTTACAATAGATGTTGATGGCTAAAAGTTTCCAACATCATCTTTTTTATGTTCAACAGAAAAGAGAAACTCAAAGGTTTTAAAACTACATGAGGCTGAATAAATGAGCAAGTTTGTCATTTCTGTTTGAACTATCCCTTTAAATCTGACGGAATGTGCAAGTATGTCACATGTGGAGATATCACTGTAATCTTACATAGGAATCTCTGTGATGTTTAAAAAAACGCCAAGAAACATGACATTGATATGACTGCATGATAACGATATGAATGTCTGTGTGAATAATGGAGGAACATCGGAGGAACTCTTGAAGAATCTGCATGCTTTCTATTCTCTACAATCAGTTTTTTATTGAATTATTGTAAACATTTTCATCATGTAACTAGTAAAATGGTAAGCAACACTTTCTGTATACACTAGTCTCTATAACACAATTAAAATGCACACCATATTGGTATAACAATTGTTAATGCTCTTTTTAACATACCAGGACATTGACAAATATATATATAAACTGTAAACAGTTTTATTTATTTATTTTTTTTTGCATTTAAATATTACACTCTATTGCACAGTTAATTTCTTTAAGTCTTTCGTTAACTCCTGATGAAAGGTTAAATACATGAGTAGATGAGTCTGTCGTCAGGTAGAACATAAATGGAAAAAAAAAAAAAAAAAGTTGCACGAGTCGCTAGAGATATTATGTACTTCCTGTCATTAAACTCTCCAAGATGTTAATGGATAGTAATGGATATGCGCTGCTGCTATTGCTTTGATTATTGATACAGGGAGCACGTACTGCCAGTATATTCATCGGTTTTATGTCTGAGAATAAAAAAACACTGCTGCTGTAAACATACCATACATGTATATCCCCATAGCATGTCTATACACAGGTGGACATGGGGTGGAGGAGGGTCTCAGAAAATATGCTGTATACTGCTAACAAACAATACTGATATTGTGTCTGAAATTGCACACTTCCTTTACTATAGTACGCTAAATAGCATACTAGTACGTACTGCAGCGTACTTTTATTAGTGGAGAAGTAAATTCAAATTTAAATGTAGGACTTACTGAATAATGGTGATTTCGGAGACAGCCTGAGGTATTTCAATGTTAAGGAGAGGAAGCTCATTGCCTGCTGAAGTAACAGCAACCAATTGGCCACATTTACCACAGCTAAATGCAGATACGGTAGTAAGGACTTTTTCAGCCTGTGTCCCAACAGAGTCACGATAGAACTTTGTATTCATTCACAAACTATCAAAGAGCTGTAAAGGAGACAAAATCCAAGTATTTCTCTGATTTCATAGTTACAAATTATCAAAGACCCAGGATCCTGTCTTCAAAATTAACTCTGCTCTCCTCCTATTGATCTGAAAGAGTACTTCTTGTGAATGCATTTTAAAATACTTTAAAAACAAAATACAGGGTATTAGATTACGTATTTGTCTTTCATATTTTGATAGATTGAAATCATAAATTGTTTACAAAGTTAGAACCAACCTTATCTATAACTGATATTATTCTATTGCGTTATTCAGGTTTTTGATGTCATTGGGCCTCATATCTTTCCAATAACCTCCAGTCTCTAAATTCTCGATTCTGGATTTGTTCCAGAATATTTAAAAGAATACTAGTGTTTAACCTGAAAAATATTTTTAAAAAATAGTGATAGATTTTAATCCATATTTTAAATATGTTTAATCTCTAAAACCCTTGAGAAGGTATCATTTGTTCAATTATAACATTTTAGAGATAAAATAGTCTTCAATTGTTTTTAAATCCAGTATTAGGAAACATCACAGCACAGTAATCTGCTCTCTTAAGATGACAAGTGACATTTTATTATCTGTTGATTCTGGGAACTCTGTAATACGTCTGCTTTTGGATTTGGCCTTTTGATTATTTCTCATCTTGAATACTGTGTGGGTATTAAAAGTCATGCACTGAACTGGCTCAAATCTTATTTAAGCAATAGAACAATTTCAGTTTATATAAATGGATGTTTATTCTGTAAAAGCATGTCTGACTAGCAGAGTTTCCCAAGGATCTATAATTGCCCCCATATTGTTTTCTTTACATATGCCTCCTTTGGGGTAAATGTTTAGAAAACAAAAGTATATTTTTTATGCAGATGATACTTAAATACATGTTCCTATCAAGCAAAATGATATTCAAATAAATGAGTTCTGTGTGCTTCACCGGTTTAAAACTGGTGTAAGACTGAGGCAATAATGTTTGCACAATTAGCCATCTCTTGCAGCTTAAATCAAGTGTCGAGCAGCTTAGCAACCCATATAAAACCATCAGTTAATAACTTAGGCGTTGTCGGTTACTCTGCCTTGTTACTTGATAAGCAGGTAAATGCAGTTGTCAATTCGCGTTTTTTCCAGTTGAGATTTATACTGAGTAAACACATGCATTTATTTCTTGTCATCTACTATACAGCAATTCAGCTTATACAGGTTATTCTCTCAAAACCATTAAAACAAAAAAATTTTAAAATAAAAGTTAGTCATTTAGTAATATTAAAAAAACAAATAGAAAGAATATTTTTCTCTACCAAATAGCCTACAATGTGTAATTTTCAATGTGAAAATATTTTACTACAGTTTCTACTGAAATCTTCATTACCGCAAGATGTCCACCTATGTCTGAATGTGTGTTATGTGGTAATTAAAATATAAACATAAAAATTGCTCTAATATTTTACATGACACATCATTTTCTACAAAAAATAAAAATAAAAATACAATAATTGTATTTAATTAAAAATAACACACTTTTGTAAGCTGTTTGGACAGAACTGTCTGTAGATAGTGTGTCCACTGTCAAATTGGAGTGATAAAGACAAGTCTCTTTTTAAAAATTTCCTGATGTTGAAATAGGACTCAAATCCCAGTGATTTTGAGGCTCACCGCAATGTGACGTAGATGTGCGATTTTTCCTGTCCAATTAATTTATTGACAGGTGCCATATTTCTATAATAACATGTATATTCATGTCAACAGATTGTTTTTTTTTTGTTTTTTTTTTTTCAAAAAAAAAAAAAACCTGATTAAAATATCTGTTCAACTCAGTAATTTTTATACGCTTTATAAGTTTAAAACGTTTTTAAAACAGAGCATTGTTGTAAAACAGAAAGTAAAATCACTGTGTAATTTTTATCCGATAAAATCACCACGGCTGCATAGTCAATAAATGCTAATATCTGTGTGTGTACTGCAAACAGCATTTGTGTGAGACTCATTATTTCAGAAAGGCTTGAATAAACTCCACCACAAATACATGAAATAAATGTACTTGGTATTTTTGACTAACGAGCTGTATTTCAGCTTCATCTGAGTTTGTGCTAATTATTAGTTAATGCATGATAAGAAGCAGATACGCACTTGGGAACGATGGGGTGGGAGAAGCAACTCATTTTACTCACCAAGTAAAAAAAAATACTTTTATTACTTACAATTTTATAATGGCATTTATTATAGACGTCATGTCCATGTTTTGAAAATAACTATTTGATTTAATTATCTTGACCGTCTGTCTGTCTTTTCCAAAAACAAACAAAAAAATCCTGTGGAAAACCGATAGGCCTAACTATATTGTTTTATTTATTTGTTGATACTGAAGTACCAGTTGACAACACCAAAAGCAAACACTAATTCAAGCAAATATTGATAATGTATTCTTGAATGAAAATTACATCCAGCATAATTACCCAATTAGTGAGAGAATAAAAGCATTGAAATAGGTTATATTTTACCTCCCATTTAGATAGTTTAGAGGGCAGGGTGGGTTAATTTTTGGTAGCCTGACTGGAAAAGATAATAACTCCAGGATGTCAGGCTAGTAATTTTGTGAGCCAAGATCCTACTTTTAAACAACTTATATACATTTAATGTTATTTAAAATGTACTAAAGTTTTATAATTTTCTTTAGGATTAGTTTATTGTACACAGTTAGTAAGTGCAAAAAGAAAAGCTTTAGCAAAGGCAAGGTTGAGTGTTTAGTGAAAAATTATACAGTAGTCCAGAACTGTTTGAGGATCACAAAAGGAATGAAAGAGAGAGGTTAGATTTGGAGAAGTTAAGCAGGTGTAATTACCAAAAGAGACACCGTACAGTATTACGAAATGTCCATAACACTCACATCGATAAAACGTCTTGGTTAAAAGACTTTTGTGTATAAGAAACAGTGTGTATACGGGATATTATGACCTGGCAGATGTATGACAGAGGGATGTATTAAACGTTTCATATAATGCAAATCAGGATACACCTTAGTTCAGTACATGAAAATGGGCACAACATAACCACCATGATTCCTTGTGCCCATTTCAATCCTGTGAGTTACATTACGCACAGAATCATATTAACTGCATGCTCCAGGCAGTGTTTGATTGGTCACAATGTTTCCTAAGGGGATTACAAAGATACAATTTATAATATTTAAGCTTATTATACATTAAACTTGAAAATGGGTGAGTCAGTTTCACTAAAGCTAGACTATTAAATTAAGGGACTTTGCTAAAGCCCACCGTGCGGTGCCATGTCTTTACATTCAAACCACCTGTAGAAACTCTTCTCTAAAACAAACACTCCACTTACTCTAGCACCTTATTCTCTGAATACTAAAAAGCTATTTTGTATAATAAGCACTTGTTGATTTTGTTTTTAAATACATTAAATAAATGTTATAATTTAGTTATAGTTATTGTTAAATGAAACAACTTGAGCAGCTCTCTAATTTAACTTATACATTTATTTAAAATTAAGCTCCATCCCAACTCCCAACAAATTGATGCAGAGCATTAAGTCTTTGATGTGTACATATTGTCATGTTGCGAGAAATTATTTCATTTCATGCTTTCTTTTGTTTGTACTAAAAACCACAAAGTATACTTAAAATCATCACAGGCATAATTAACCCAATTTATGAAAACTATGCATCATCATAACCAAAGTGAATTAAGTGTTAATTTATTTAATTAAAAAAGGTTTCTTTTCAATTGATGTGCAGATTTTTTTTCAGGTGCACTGAAAAACAATATTGTGTTTAAACACCATGATTCATTAGATTTACCACTTGTTTAAAGGCAAGTGGTTGCAAACTATTTATTTGGGCTGAATTTAAACAAACTAATTAAGTTGAACACTAGTGAATTTAGTTTGTTTGTTTTAACTCAACCCATATAAATTGTTTGCAACTATTTACCTTGTGATTTTTCTTTTTTTCAGTGTCACATGATTTAGATAATATTTCAGGTTTTATCAAAATGAATAAAATAAAAATTGTTGTGTCAGTTGTGTAAAGTGTTTCCGTAATCAGAGAAATCAATCAAATAATAAATAGTAATAAAAGTAATAAGTAATAAGTAATAAAACAACTTAAAAATAAGTATTTTAGAATCTCAGTTCATGACTATTATAATCAATTTCTTTTTAAATGTCAAAGTGAATGAACTTTTTAACAGACTTGAATTTAGGAAATTATGTTAAAAAATGTGGTAAATGTTTTGTTCATTTTTTTATTAAAGTAAACAAATGATCCAGACTTTGTTTCTAATTTCTGGAAGAAAAAAAGACAAAACAATAAAATCTTAATTTCTTAATTGAAAATAAAAAATAAAATAAAACAAGGTTTACATGGGAATCACCCATATAGGTATTGCTCAACCCTACACTGTAAAGAACACAGGGCTCCACACATTGATGGTTGTCAAAACACTATTAGTTCCCAACTAATTTAGTTTGGTTGTTGATATATTTTAAAATAGAAAATAACTCGGTGGCTCAGTGGTTAGCACCTCACAGCAAGAAGGTTGCTGGTTCAAGCTGGACCAGTTGGCATTTCTGTGTGGAGTTTGCATGTTCTCCTGGTGTTGGCGTGGGTTTCCTCCAGGTACTCCGGTTTCTCCCACAGTCCAAAGACATTTGCTACAGGTGAATTACTTAAACTAAAAATGGCCATAGTGTATGTGTGAGAATGTGAGAGTGTATGTTTCCTAGTTCTGGGTTGCAGCAGGAAGGGTATCTGCTGTGTAAAACATATGCTAGATAAGCTGGCGGTTCATTCCACTGTGGTGACCCTGGTGAATAAAGGGACTAAGCCAAAGGAAAAAGAATGAATGAATAAATAAAATAAAATGTTATTTTGACAACTAACTACACTGTAAAAAAATCCCAGGTTCCACACAATTGCTTCACATGGTCCCAACACAAGTTAACTTAATTGTTTTAACAAACAATTTAAGTGAATTTAACAAAAAACACTTAATTCGTCCCCAAAAAAACTGAACAAGTAGCAAAAAAAATCTAACCAACTTTGTGTGCATTTATTTTGTTCCCAATTCCTAGCACAGAAGCTAATTGTATCTCCTTTAAGAACAGACACAACAGTACAATCAGAACACTCATGAAGCATTCCACAATCGGAACGAAAAAAACTGAACAATCTGGCAGGAGATGAGCCTCTGAGATCCCATTGAAGCCCTGAGGAGGCCTGGGTAAAGTTTGACTACAGGTTAAGCACATTTAACTAATCACTACCTCAGCTAAAAGATATGCAGCTTGCTTATATCATGGTAAGGAGGAAGCTGTGACAAGAGATAAAGAATGTGCCGAAGGACATGCCTTAAAGACTGTCTGACATTCTTTCACGAATGAGAAGTATACTCTCATTGGAATTAATAGTTAATGAATACTTTACATTTTGCAGTAAGTAAAACAAACAAATAAAAAAGCTTCTCAAATACAATTTAATGAAGCTTCTCAGACTAGGCTCGTAAGTGTAGTTCATTCTAAAGTTACAATTTATTCACTGTTTCCTGAACAACCGGTTTCAAATCTTAGGAGTTAACGCACACAACAAAATATATTTGAATAATGTTGGAAATATGTCAGTCACTTTATTAGGTACACCTGTCCAAGTGCAAACTTCTAATCAGCCAATTACATTGCTGCACCTCAATGCATTTAGGCATGTAGGCATGGTCAAGATGATCTGCTGCAGTTCAAACCAAGCATCAGAATGGGAAAGAAAATTTATTTAAGTGACTTTCAACGTGGCATGGTTGTTGGTGCTAGACAGGCTGGTCTAAGTATTTCAGAAACTGCTGATCTACTGGGATTTTCACACACCGCTATCTCTAGGATTTACAGAGAATTGTCCAAAAATTATAAAATATTCAACAAGCCGCAGTTCTTTGGGTGGAAATGCCTTGATGCCAAAGGTCAGAGAAGAATGGCCAGACAGGTTATAGTTGATGGAAAAGCAACAGCAACTCAACCACTCGTTACAACCGAGGTGTGCAGAGGAGCATCTCTGAAAGCACAGCATGTTAAACCTTGAGGCAGATGGGCTACAGCAGCAGAAGACCACACCGGGTGCCACTCTATCAGCTAGAAACTGGTAACTGAGGCTATACAATTCACACAGGCTCACCAAAATTGCACAATAGAAGATTGGGAAAATTTTGCCTGGTCTGATAAGTCTCGATTTCTGCTGCTGCTAGCATAAGAATTTGGCATCAACAACATGAAAGCATGGATCCATCCTGCCTTGTATCAATGGTTCAGGCTGGTGGTGTAATGGTATTTTCTTAGCACACTTTGGGCCCAATAGCACCAACTCTGAGCATTGTATTAATGCCACAGCCTACCTGACTATTGTTGCTGACCATGTCCATCCCTTTATGACCACAGTATACCCATCTTCTGATGGCTACTTCTAGCAGGATAGCACGCCATGTCATAAAATGTGAATCATCTCAGACTGGTTTCTTGAACATGACAATGAGTTTACAGTACATAAATGGCCTCCACAGTCACCAGTCTCAATCCAATACAGCACCTTTGGGATGTGATGGAACGGGATATTTGCATCATGGATGCGCAGCCAACAAATATGCAGCAACTGCATAATGTTATTATGTCAATATGAACCAAAATCTCTGAGGAATATTTCCAGTACCTTGTTGAATCTATGCCATAAATAATTAGGGCAGTTCTGAAGGCAAAAGGGGGTCCAACCCGGTACTAGTAAGGTGTACCTAATAAAGTGGCCGGAGAGTATGTTCAAGAGAAAAAAGAAAAGTGTTTAAAACAAGTGGAGGAAGAGTAAATGATGAATTTAAAATTGTAGGTGAATTATCCCTTTGATATGGTCTGTAAAATGTAGCTTTAATTCCCTCCTCCTGACGCTATAATATTAATAGTAATAATATTAAATTATATGTAAATGTCACTACTGAGACAGTAAAAACAAATGTCTAACAGCTTACTATGATCCTGCAAGAAGTACCAACCCTGAGCGCTGGTTATTTCCTGACCCTGATGCCGTAACTCATGTTCACTTTGGCAATCAATGTGCATTCGAACAGATTCATTACAAAGCAGCTGAAATATTCTTCCCCTGAAAGTTGTGTGCGTGCTCTGGACTTCCTCCATGGATAATAGTTCTGTGAAAGGACAGAGAGGTTGAGTGTTTCCTTGTGTCTTCGACTTTGTGTTTATCTGTGTGCATGTGTGTGTTCTAGGTTTAGCTTCTGGTCACCAAAGCAAGATAACAAAAAACAATGAGAGTTTATGTATAAAGATTTAGAATAAAGTTTCTTGTCTTGGATTGAAGAGATGTATTTTTTTAATTTTTTTTTATTTTTTTAAATCTGTGTTTTCAAGTTTATGAATTAATTAAAAAGGAAATAAATTCATCTGCCTAATAACTTTGCCATGTAATTGTAGAAGAGTTTTTTTTAAGTTCATATTTACAGTTAAATGATTATTTGATGAAATATTAGTAGTTAATTTAGATGACACGTTTTTAAACATTATCTTTATTATTATTACTAACACTACTACAAAAACAAATTAATATTTACATTTAGCTGTAATACTACTATACTACTAACTATAGTAGTAGAAGTAATACTTATAATTAATAGTAACATTAACTATACTATTAAAAACAACAAAATTATTAACAACATTAACAGCAACAACAACTTAAAATAATTATAATAACAAAAAACAACACTAATATAAATAGTAATGACGATGGCTGATGATGATGATAATAATAATGACAATGATGCCATTAAAATAATCATTATTATTGTAATTAAACAATAGTTGAGACAGAATTCTGAGGTTTAGTTTGTTTTGTTAACTGAAAAAGCCTAAATATCCATTAAGTGTTATTATTTGGAAGGTTGTTGATAGTTTTTGGCGCCCCCCTCAGGACACAGTGAATGCCGGTCAAGACAAGAAACAAACACTGCCTTTTAGTTACTATATTCTTTGTAAGTTTAAGCAGCATGATGAACAATTATCTGTTTAAATCTACCCTTTATAATATTACACCATGTCAATGGAAACCAAATATGAAACACAAAAAACAAAAGGAACCATTAAAATATTTTCTGAAACTGTAAGATTTGTTTTGCAATTCACTCTGAAAACACAAAGCAACTCTACTGGGAAAACAAATTAGACAAGCAAGGCAAATTGCTGGTCGAGGGGAAAACAGTTAAAATTAAATATAGCAAAAAGTTTGTCTTATTGAAATACTTTTACGAGTGTGTAGTTGCGTCATACTGAGTCTCTGTGGACATCTGGACTGTACCGTTCAGACAACAGCTGTGAATGTTTGTTTATTTTAGCAGTTCACTTTCACTGCACTGCTCAGTATCACATCTTTATAGAGAAATCAAACTCCTACAAAAGTTTTTCCTACAATTTTATTGTTTAACAATTTATATGCATACATATGTCAAACATTAAAGGAAAAATAAAAAAAAAATCTATCTATATATCTATTCTATTCTATCTATCCATCCATCTACACATTTTTATATATATATATATATATATATATATATATATATATATATATATATATATATATATATATATATATATATATATATATATATATATATATATATATATATATATATATATATATATATGTGAGTGCCAACTGAGCCAAGGCTGAACCAGCGACCTTCTTGCTGTGAGGTGACAGCACTCACAGTGCTGTCGCCTCACAGCAAGAAGGTCGCTGGTTCGAGCCTTGGCTCAGTTGGCGTTTCTGTGTGGAGTTTGCATGTTCTCCCTGCGTTCGCTTGGGTTTCCTCCACAGTTCAAAGACATGCGGTACAGGTGAATTGGGTAGGCTAAATTGTCCGTAGTGTATGAGTGTGTGTGAATGAGTGTGTGTGGATATTTCCCCAGAGATGGATTGCGGCTGGAAGGGCATCCGCTGTGTAAAAAAAGTGCTGGATAAGTTGGCGGTTCATTCCGCTATGGCAACCCCGGATTAATAAAGGGACTAAGCCGACTATTTTTAAACTTGTTAAATCTACAAATAATTTGCCATATTATTTCAGCAGAGACAGCAGTAGATCTCTTCAGGAAAATCATAATGTATGTCTAGACCTACTACGTCAGTGTTTATTTGTCTTGCGTGTAATTCATCACAGTCCTGGAGGGGCTTAAGTGTTTCAAACATTGTTGACAACTGCACGTAACCATCAGCCAGGACAGATTATGGTGTGAGAAGACCTCAGAAATAAGTTATTGGAAAAGTAAGGTTGATTTTGACTGAAGGCTTAAAATAAAATGTACATACCTAACATGCTGAGATACCCATTATATTTTATCATTCACTTTCCTTCAGCTTATTACCTCCTTTAACATGGTTCGCCACAACAGAATGAACCACTTACTGCTGGGTAACATGGGGAACTTCCTGGGAAGCACCCACACACAATATTATTCCATCATTCATTCATTTTCCTTTGGCTTAGTTCTTTAACTTATCAGGGGTTACCAGGGAATAAACCACCAACTTGTATGTTTTACACACTTCATGCTCCTCCAGCTGCAAACCAGTACTGGGAAACACACACACATACACCACAACCAATTTAGTTTATTTAATTCACCTATATCGCATGTCTCTGGAATGCGAGGGAAACCGGAGCACCTGGAAGTAACCAACACAAAGAGAAACTCCACATAGAAATGCCAACTGACCCATCCAGAACTTGAACCAGCAGCTTTCTAGCTGCAAGACAGCTAACCACTGAGCCACAATGTAACCTTTACAATATTATATTATATTATATTATATTATATTATATTATATTATATTATATTATATTATATTATATTATATTATATTATATTATATTATATTATATTATATTATCAGCCATTTAATTAGATACACTTGTCCAACATTTCTAATCCAATCATATGGCAGCAACAATGCATTTAGGCATGTGGACATGCTCAAGACAATCTGCTGCAGTTTAAGCCGAGCATCAAAATGAAGAAAGGTAATTTAAGTGACTTTAAACGTGGCATGGTTGTTGATGCCAGACAGTATTTTCTTAAAATACTGAGTATTTTAAGAAACTGCTGATCTACTGTAACTTTCAAATATCCAGTGAGCGGCAGTTCTGTGAGCACAATGCAGTTTTGATGCCAAGGTTCAGAGGAGAACAGCCAGACTGGTTTGAGATGATTGAAAGGTAACAGTACCTCAAATGACAAGTAACTCTTTATAACCGAGGTATGCAGAGGAGCATCTCTAAACACTTATGTCCAACCTTGAGGCGTATGGGCTACAGCAGAAGAAGACCACACCAGGTGCCACTCCTGTCAGCTAAGAACAGGAAACAGAGGCTAAAATTCACACAGGCTCACCAAAATTGGACAACTGGCATTGTCAACATAAAAGCAGATTCATCCTGCCTTGTATCAATGGTTCAGGCTGGTGGTGGTGGTGTAAAGGTAAAGGGGATATTTTCTTGATACACTTTGGGCCCATTAGTACCAATTGGGCATCATGTCAACACCACCGCCTACTTGAGTATTGTTGCTGACTATGTCCATAATTTAATGACCACAGTGTACCCATATTCTGATGGCTAGTTCCAGAAGAATAACGCGCCATGTCATAAACTGCAAATCATCTCAGACTGGTTTCTTGAATCTATGCCACAAAGTAGTAAGGCCGTTCTGAAGGCAAAAGGGGTCCACCTGTACTAGTAAGGTGTACCTAATAAGAGAAGGTGAGTATTATATTATATTATTAAATTACATTATATTATACTATATTATATTACATTATATCATATTATTATATAGAGCATTAGTTTGCATCTGTTTATGTTCTATTGTTTTTAGTTTTGATTTTCCTTGTTTTCCTGATTTGAATTTTAGTGGATGCAAATAGTCATGTGATTAATGTTCTTCTTTCTTTAGATAAATTTTACTATTTGTATTGTGTCATTAAATTCAAATTGACAAAATATAAAATAAAATGGGTGAAGTGTCACAGTTGTACATTAACAAAAAAGTACATGACTTCTAAGAAGCCCAAATCTAGATGACCCGAAAGTGTCCTCCCTTGTCAGAAGGAAGAGGAAATGTGCAAACATGCCATTATTGTTGGCAAAACGGCAGACAAATCTGAGATAAGCGAGAGGTGTTTAGTTCATATATTCTTCACAGACTATGGTGGGAAAATCTAACACAATATTGCATTTTCTGCCAGTTCCAGCAGTGCATACAGGAGATTTCTTCAATGTAAACACAGCAAGACAGTCTCTTGGGATTGTGTCTGTAGGCATTGTAAACTTCGCTGCTTTTGCACACACTGCCAAACACAGAGAGAGCAGCCTGACATTTCAACAGAACATTTTGTAAATGAACTGAAGTCTTTAAAACTCAATTGATGAAGACAAAAACTTGTAAAAGACATCTAAAAGACGTTCTGCAAGTACACAGAAGGCATATAAAAAGGCTGTGTACATCGTCTCGCTGGTGTTTCTAGGCACTTGAGGCTCAATCAGCTCTCAGGTTTACTGAGTGCCTCTATGTTTATTTTACATCAGGAGAGCCAAGTGGCCCAAATACTTGCCTATGTGCTCGTTTCTAATGATAAGATGTTATTGTAGGGCTTCCCATGAGCATGTGAAAACTGTTTTGACTGGCAGGCAATGAGCTCTTGGCGGCTGGCCAAGGAAAATAACTCCGCTCCTACTGGCAAAGAAAATAAGCGTTGAGAGTGGTGTAAATTTGTAATCAAGGGACCTGGAGGAAATTCTTTTCGGAACAAAACAATGAAATAAAATGAACGCTAATTTAAGGGGTTAGCAAAAGAGACAGCCAGAGAGCAAATATTTAGTCCATGAGGCAATGTAAACATGTAATGCAATTAGAATGGAATTGTTCATATTTTTAAATGGTATGCGTTATACATCCGTGGAAGTTGTTGTATTAAAGAGAAAAAAAAATATTTACATATTTATGATATTACATTCAAAATTTACACATCTCGCTACACATCACATTAACTTACAATAACGACAGCGGTATAGTGAAGGTAAACTACTTAATTGTATGCAAGTAACCATAAACAATACTCGAGTAACTGGATTCTGTTAATAAATAATACTTAGTATTTACACTGTAACAAGTACTTCCTCAAAATGTAACAAAAGAAAATTTAATCAATACTTTTGAATGTCCTCTAAACATTCAACAAGTAGTATTGGTACAGTAAAACATTTCGGTGTCAAGTAACATGAGAAACAACAATTTCAATATCACTCATCAAACAATATTTACCATTTTCAGTATTTAATACAGCATTACTGTTTTTTTTTTATTTTATTTTATTTATTTTTTTTGTCTAGCGAGATCTGGCAACACAAATGAGTCACACACACACACACATTTTACTTAAGTATTAAATACATAAATGCATTAGGGATGCTGCGATGCAGCTTTCCTTGTCATGCAAATTGACCCATACTGAGTACCGATTCTGATGCTTCAAGCCTTACAATGCATAAAGCACATTTTCCATCAAAGTATGATACTTGAATGGAGATCTCTCCTTACCTAAGAGAATAAATGAAGTATGTTGCATATAATCCCTTAAACGTGCCTCTTATAACCATTTAGTGTGGACATTTCTTGGTCAGAAGTAGCTTCACGGAACATAATAGATAAAACAAATAAAAATATTGGTAGGAAAAACAACTGACAAAACAATTTAAAAACATTGCAAATGATGGGAGAATAATTTAACATGTTTCAATCAAGAAAAAGTTTGAGCGCATATTCGATGCATAAGAAGTTAAAATGCACACCTATAAATACATGTTTGTTTAATGCATTAAGTATATAACAAAAAAGGTATATGATTAAATATTCAAGTTTAAAAAGTTATTTTAACGTTTTTTTATTTTGTTCAGCCAGGTTTTAGTGAACTTGCATTATTGTCAAAAACAGAACTTTCAGTTCATATATGTAAAAAGGTCCAAACACATGCAAGGTCATTAGGATTTTGCTCTCCATCTAGCATGTCTGGTTCCTCTGGGTGTAAACTCATATACAAACACCAGTGATCAGTTCATGAGATCGGCCAGATTGGAGAGTACCGATCGAGTCATTAAATGTGATTATCGGCCAATACCGATCTCTGGCTGATCGATCAGAGCATCCCAAAAATGCATCCCAATACAAAATATTGTTGTGTGTCTATACAGCACGTCACACTTCCAAAATTGTGATGATACTAATGTTTGAACATTGAGAAAAAAATCCTTGTATATCTAAAATTTTGGATTTATGGGAAATTTCACCCCAGCTACCAGAAAAAGAAAGTAAAATAAAGGACGTTAAAATGCAGAGATTTCCTGTAATTCTGAAATACTTTTTGATAAGTTTATCATAGAATTTCTGTATTTTCTTGAGCTATATTTAATAAGCAACTTTATATAAATATTGTGGAAAGTTATACATTTTGAACAGTGCTATAATTCAAATAATCATTCTTAAGTGCAAAACAGTGTTTTAATCACTTATTTACCAAAAATTATCATGGCTGCAACAAAATTCAAGTAGAAATTAAAAAAAAAAAAAACGTTTGGAAGCTTCAACAGGCATACTCTACAGGCTTTACTTTACCTTGCCATGTCCACTTACTAATGTGTCTGAGCTTTCAGTATGAGCTTACCTCATAAGTGCAAGTTTATCAAGTCATTATTATTATTATTAAAGTGGGTAGATGAGGTTGTGATATTTTCTTATTATCTGTATGTAAATCAAAATTGATTCAAAGCTAATACCTCCAATCCACATGATCAATTAGAAGAGATACAGCATTCAACACTGAGCTAATTACTGCTCATATCTTTTGCTAACATCCAGGCAAGTTTCTCTCAAAATTCAGAGAACTTTTCCATTATGACTTTTGAAAAAACTAATTTAACAACCAAAACACAGCTTCAAACATAGCTGAAAGTCAAATAAACTCATCTGTGATTCTAATTATATCTTTCTCATTTTACTCTCTCCATCTCATTTGCTTATGCCCTCCAACCTTTAAAATACTCTCATTAACTTGAATGATTAGCTCAATTAGCCTCGCGCTGCCCGAGAGGTGCAGATGCCGGCATGGCCGCGACAAACCAATCAGGAAGGTAAAGAGTTCATAGACATGCATGAGGTCCTACTAATTAGGAGTGAAAATGAGCCTAATGTGGAGGGATCTGGAATGGCGAGGCTGGTGAAAGGGAAAAAAGTGAGCTTGCATAAACATACACGACTTTAAGAAAGAGGAGGAATGCAAAAAGTATTCGCTCACTGAGTGCTTTCTCTGATCTCCCCCAGCCCACTTTCGGGACAGTGATTAATGAGTGAGGGCTTTACAGCAGAGCAACAGAGCCCTGCGCTCAATGGCCAATCAACAGAACCTAATGACACATTCATTATGAATGGATCCCTATTCTCATCTTTCATTCACCATTTCTTTCTTTCTTTCTTTTTTTTTTCTCAAATAAAGACCTGAGTGGGATTATTATTGCAATCTATAGACCCGGTCTAGTCTGCTTTTTATTCATCCTGAAACTATTGTTGCAAAGCATTACATCACAGACCAAATCCAAACTATCAGGTTCCAGTCAAGAAGTTTAAGAGACCTGAAGATACACTTGACTTGAATTCTGAAGAGCATATTTTCTGTGAATGTGTCAAAATGGATTTTAAATTATTTGCCCAATTAATTTATTTTAGATTTAGATTTGATGCTCGTTGTTGGGTTCCAAAATAAGACCAAACAAGCCAAGTACCTAAGCAGATTGAAGCCTATTAAAATAGGAATATTTGATTATAAGTTTAGTTCCATAGGAAAACCAAAGATTAAACATAAGATCTGGTAGATATTGTGTCTAATTCTGGCCAACAATGATTTTGTTAACAGACAGGATGAGGCGACTGACTGACAGACTGTATTCACAATAGTGTTTGCTTTTGCTCACCAAGGTTGCATTTGTTTGATCAAAATATGATAAAACAAATCACGTGAAAAAGACTACTGGACACACACTCTCCTCTTGTTCTTCCAAAACAAAACTGACTTATAGACTTAGGCCTAATACCAATTCTACGCCTTAGCCCTTTCCCTTACCCCTCGTTTTGCGTGAAGGGTTGGGGTGTCCCAATTCTCTTTAGCTTGAAGGCGTAGGGCTAAGGGAAAGCGATGAATAGCCCTTCCAACGAAGATTTTTCAGGACCACACTCGAAACCAAGGGGTAAGAAAATTTCCCAGAATACACCAGCCAAAACAGCACGATTGCAGCACCCAAAATTAAAGAGATGCCCAAATTTTTATTTTTTGTCATCAAGACGACTTTTTACAACAAACAAGCACGTTTTGATATTTTTATAACCGCGTTTGTGTTTTACAGTCATGCTTTAAAAAAAAAAGCTAAAATAAAAACCACAAACTTTTGCAATCTATAATCCATAATCATAAATCCTGTATAGCAATTCCACAACATTCTGACACTCGATGACACTCAAATACACTGTCAGAAAAGTCTAATGGCTGGGAATTACCTTTTTACAGTGTCTGCTATAATGTTAATGCTGTTTTCTTGTGTGTTTACATAGATGAATATGGCCACTGTGTAAATGTACAGTAGTTATTACTGTATTCTTATTGCCACATTAGATCGTTATGATAACATAATCTATGCCTTCAGCGATTTCCTGAAGATAAATACCAAAAAATAACAACTTGAATAACTACAGCAGTCGCGATCCTCTGATCTCATTTGAAGAAAAAGCTCACAATGACATATGATGACGTGTGCAGGCGCTGTAATGCTGTCCCAATTCTTAGGGGTACATTTTAAAGCCCTTCCCCTTCACCCTCAGTTTTAAAGGCCAGAGAAGGGGTAGGGGTACAAAAATAGAAATGGGATTGGGCCTTACTTAGACTTATATTGCTATTCTCTGTTGATTTGATGTACTTATTTTGTCCTCACTTGTAAGTTGCTTATGATAATATTATCTTTTTTTATTTAAAAACAGTGCAATTTGTTCCAGAGATGGCAAGCCTAAACTTTCAAAATTATTTCTTGTTACATGCTTCTTCAGAAATCATTGTATGATTATTCTATTACGCACAATTGCTGCTTAAGAAACATTACATAATAATAATAATAATAATAATAATACAATTAATAATAATAATAATAATAATATCATCAATGTTGTAACAATAATTAATTAAAAAAATGTTAACAAATAAAATCAAAAAGGCATAAAAACCAAAACCTCACTTACTATCCTTCTGTTTAGTCCTTGATTTATCAGGGGTTGCCACAAAAAACTGAACTGAACTTAAACACTAAAAACTACCCTGATACAGTTACTATGACCATTTATGTGAAGCTGCTTTGACACAATCTACATTGTAAAAGCGCTATACAAATAAAGCTGAAAAAAATATATTTAAAAAATAAATGTGGGATGTGGTTTGAATGCCTATTTAGCACTGGGAAACATCCATACACTCTCTCATTCACACACACTATTTTCATGTATTTGGACTGTGGGGGAAACCAGAGCACCCAGAAGAAACCCATGCGAATACAGGGAGAACATGTAAAAACCTAAACCTGATGCACTGAAAGAACTATCTGATATAAATAATGACTTAATTAAGCCACATTAAAACAAAGAGAGAAATTTCTTTTTTTTTTTCAATTACACCCAATTAGTTCATATTGTTTTAACGACAATAGCATAAAATATAGTTATATTATCACAGAAATATTTTTCAAAAAGAATTAGTTTTAGATTCATAAATTGTCATTACTACAATAGGGCAAATTAGATTTTATACTGATTTATCATTTTAAAGTTTACATTTATCAGCAACATTTGTTTTCCTATGGGACCCAAACAGCACTTATTTGAAATATAACACTTTTGTGGCATAATAATTCTTTACCCCTACTTTCAATTAAATTTTATTTCTCTCTGAATGTAATATAATTTATTATTTAAAAAAAAAAACTGCAGAAATAAATATACAAACAATGTTTTTTTTTTATTAATTATACCTGTTCAAAAACACACCTTTATTAACATTTTAAACTGTTAGTGACACTAAGAGTCCAATTCAAATTGGACAACATTTAATAAATCAACTTGAAACAACATGTTCAAATAAAAAAGTGGGACTGACTACAAAATTGTACTGCTGAAAGCTGTAAATACTGAGAACCCTGCATGCAGTCTCTAGATAGCAGAGAAGAGGTTATAAAAGGTTCCTATTCACATCTGGTCCTTGCCAGAGGCCTGATGATTCCACAGGGGCTTCCTGGGGCTCAAGTTATGTTACGTAGTAGGGTCAGAATATGGGTCAATGACATTCACACTGAAGAAAATGAACACTACCTTTTCTGCCAAGAAATGTTTAGCTCGCATATACACACTCACTCTTCGTTCTATATAATGCAATTTAATTTAATTTGAAAAAAATATATATGTTAAAAATTTTAATTAAAATAACAATATGACTACTAAGAAATTAAGTATTTTTTACGAATTATCAATAAGGCCCATACAATAATTTTGTTTATATGCACAGTGGCAGATTATTGTATCATGGCTAGGCAGAGACCTTGTGTACTTCAGTTCAGTTCAGTGAGCTCCAACTGTCTAGAAAACACACACCAGCTCCAAAAGAATCTGTCTGACATCTACAAATTTGGCTATTTAATATACACGCTGACCAAATGCACTGTGTAATGACACTAACACACACACACACACACGCCTAACCATTCTTTTCCTCTCCTCGGCTGCTGATTTCAGAGTAATTCAGATTGTGTCTGCAGTCTCCAGTCCACTGAAGGGAATGTCTGGAGGAACAAGTCAGTGACCCTCTCAGTGTTGTCAAATGCAGAGAGAAAATCTGACGAAGAACAGTTTTACATCATTGCCTTGTACAAAGAAAGAAACATAAGAAGGGTAAAGCTTTCCTGTGAGACCAACAAGTCAGATCTTTGATGCCTCACTGCAAAACATTACTTGGACAGATCTTTCATGTTTTTTTTTTTTTCAAAAACGGAAATCTGATAAATGTGAAATCTTGTGTTATAACGCCCAACACCAAGAGACCATCCAAAGGTTGGCTGAACTCATAAACTGCTCAAATTACAACTAAAATGAATCGTACACTACATTACGAAAAACACTTCCCAATTGCTTATGCTAAAATATAGAAGTCTGGCTTTAATTTTGACTTAAATTATGTCCATATTACTAACATTTAGAGACAGAAAATAACCACCATTTTACAAGATCTACAAAGACTTACCCTTATCCCATGTATAGGTCAGGATGGCCAAACAATCAAACAACCAAAGCACTATTTTAATAGGGCCAGAGCCACAATGTTTATGCACCCTGGACAAATGACACATATTTGACTAAACCTAGTATCCAAGTACCTAAATGTTGGCTGACAAGCTACTTAAGTGGGTTAAAAAAGAAAAATTAAAAACATTTGGGAGTCACAATTACACAAAAAAAAAAAAAAAAAATGCTGGGTTCTACCCAATCACTGTGTTGGGACAACATGTTAAAACAATTAAGACAATTATAAAACAATTAAGTTATCGTCTTATAAAACTCAAGAATTGTGTTGTTTTAGCTCATTTTAAATAAGCAGTTTGAACAAACACCAAACAATTTTTGAGTGCATTTACAAGCATACCACAACTCTAGAAGACAAATTAAACTTCATACATTCCGACTTTATTCCTCTTTTTCACAGTGCGTACTTAAAAAAAGTCACAAAATTAAGGCACATCGTCATATAATGCTACTTCATATTCACATAAAAGATAAATGCTGTTGGATGACAATGGGCTGACGTAAAGGACCTAATACATAAAGCTGACCTCAGAGGGCGCCGTAAACTAAGTTAACATTAGGTTTTAGAGTTTTACTTGGGTAGCAGTGACATCTAGAGGCCATCCAGATGACTAGAATACATGTCAATTCATTCCTGAATGTCAATACACGAAATATTGGTCAATGCAAACCCAGGATCGGTTTAAAGGTATTTTAAAGCGAAAACAGTTCACCACCTAACAAAACTATAAAATTTACTCACCCCAGTGTCATTCCAGTATTGTATGTCGCTGTATTTATCCAGTAAAAAACTTCATTCAGGCATTTTTCTTTGTTAATAATGATCACGTCAAGCTCCAAAACCGGCAAAACTTACACTTTTCTACAAATATGCTTTAAAAAATTAAATAAAAAAAATAGCCAAACAAACGGAAATGTAGCTTTTTTCCAGCGAAAATCTCCTACTTGGCAAACAGAAACTGCCACACGTGCAACTAATTATATTTTGTCACGTGACATAGGAGAAACAGTGATGACTGATGATGTCATTGACGTCCGACCAAAAAGTAACATAAAATTTGCCACATTTTATCAAATTGTCAAAAAGAATCGATGAAATTGGCAAAAATTGCCAAAAAAAATTGCCATATTTGATCTTCAGCAAGATACAACTTTTTGGTTGACCACATTCTTTGTTTGAAAAACGGGATATGTGTGTAAACCTTTAATATATGCAGCATATTATGCATAGTGGCTACATGGTTTTTATAGAGCTAAACAAACACACAGCACACTAACAGCACACAGGTCTGGAATAAAGTGAAGGTGAGTAAATATTGACAGAATATCAATTTATTTAAACTCTGATCGGATTTACATTGTTGGCTCTACATTTTGTAGAACGTCAGATGTATCCTTCATCCTGAAATATGAAAAGACAAAAAAAAAACATGGTATGAATTGACGTACATATATGAAGTCCTTATTCTAAAAGGCTGTTTTTTTCACATACAAAGCACCTGTAATACTTACATGTAAACTATTCTGTCCAGCCTTTCTTTAAAACTCTAAAAGTTGAAGGGAAAAACGTTCTATTATTACAGAGTATATACAGGAATCAGAGAATGAAATTCAATACATTTTAAGACCTTTTTATGGACTCTTTCCATACATTTTAAGACCTTATAACCAATTTAGGTTTCAACCGGAAACACTGGTGAGATTTTAGCTTCCAGTATATTAACTAAATATAATTGTAAGAAGCAAATCAAAAACTAAATTATTATTCATTTACTGAAGAAAAATCTATTCAATCTAGCAAATTTAGCAGGTTGGCACCTTTAGAATTGCAGAAATAATGGTGTTGCTTTGGCTACTGCAGTAAACAAAGCAGCATGATGTCAAATCTAGTAGGATTTTATTGATTTCATAAAGTACACAGCATCCTGATATTCGCAGATTTAATTCTGGCTAACTTAAGTATACAACCATACGTTAAATAATCAAAAATATATATATATATATATAACTTAATAACTTGCAAAATAGCATTTAAGATTTTTAAAGACTTTTTAAGGGCCTTAAATTTCTCTACATTGATTTATTAACTTTTAATACTTTTTAAGACCCCACAGACAACCTGTATTAAACTGACTACTCATGAAACTTTAGTGGATAAACAAATGGATAGATGGATGTTCACCTGTGAAGCTGTTGGTAAAGGACTGGCTATGTTCCCATTGTCATTGTCATCAAGGGATGTTTGAATCACAGCGGAAGAGCCATTTGCAGATACTTTAACAGATACAAATAAAAACACTAAAAACTTTTAGATTTATAAATGCAAAGATTTTATAAACAATTACAATTATAAAGGTAAAACATTTCCAAGTACCTGTATCCTCTTTGAATTCATTGTTTTCTGTGCTGAAGATTCCATCTCCTGATGTTAGACCCTATAGAGGTATAGAAAATTTAGCTTTTGTTTTAGATTCAATAAGGACTATATTATTTCACAAGATGTCAAATTGCCATTTTGTAAAAAAGAAAACTAAAATAACACACTCATGAACTGTTAGGCCATTAAATTACCGAAAAATTCTGTTTCCTGAACCCATCAGTTGCTGTATACTGGCCTCTGACCTCTAAAGTGGTTTGCAGTCTTCCTAAAACACTGCATTTTCCACATGAATTCCCCAGTTTTCGAAACTGACACATGTGAGAGTTATTGCTAGTGTGCTGGAGACTGTCGCTGTTTTTCATCATGTAATGCAAGTTTCATCAAAGCGAGTTTTAGGAGAAAGCAGTATTACGCCACATAAAATGTACAATTTGGAACATTCAAAGAGACGTTAAATTCCCATACCTGTGCTGAGGTCAACGCCAGCCTGGTTTCCAGCAGCAGCACGCGACTCTCCAAGTTCTCCCACTGGTTGCTCTCGATGATGATCTTGCCAGCCAAGCTTTTTTCCAGAGCATGTATCTTGAGCTCCATGAGAGCCAGTCGTTGCTCTAGTCTGCCAACAGTCTCAAGAAGACCTTCTTCCAGAACTCTCAGTTGGCTTTCCAACACACACTCCTGAAGAGAATGTGCATGCATTAAAGTGGTTCAGAACTTTGCAGTAGATTTGTGATATAGCCATTTGTATTGGCAAGTGACAATCCAGTTAAATTACGACATAATACACAAAATTCATTTATTCATTCATTACTCATGAATGAGTAATTCAAATGTTAGGCTTAAAAAGTGTTTTTCTTCAACAACTTTGCACAGAAATAGAAAAGTGAAAGTATTTTTCTCCATTTAATAAGAAATACTGAAAAAAAATAAGCACACCCCACCTTTTCTCAACATTGATAATCAAAAGAAATGTTTTTTCACATCAAATCATTAAGAATTATGATTTGTATAATGTGGTGTTAAAGAATGAAGAAATAATAGCTGCTGGAAATTCCGCTTTCCCAACACAGGAGTGAATTAAACTTTAAAATATATTAAATAAGACAACATTTATATTTTAAAAATTGCTATGATATTTTCAAGTGATGTAGTTTTTTTTTTAATATATTTTAACTAAATTTAGCATTGCTGAGAAATCAAACATTTAAAAAAAAAAATCTTTACCTTACTGCATATTAAATGTATATTCTGTTTTAATCACAAAAGTTACACGATCAAAAACAGTTAAAAAATGTAACATTATTAACACATTTTTGTCTTTTTAATTAATGAATTATATGCAATTAATTCCTTAATTATTATTAAAAAAAAGCTCTAAGTAACCAAGTTGCCAAGCACTTTACACTCCTGCGTAAAAAAGAATAAATCCGACTAAATCTAATGTCTGGTGAACTTATTCATGCACATCCCAGTGTGTACATATGTTGCTGAATATATATTCCACTCACAGTAGATTCAGCAGGTTGTGATGAGTCCTCTAAACGTTCACTGTCTAACTCCTTTTCTGTTTCCTCTTCCTGCTGTGGATGTTCAGCTGAGGAGTGTCTGATTTGAGCTGCTGCCGAGCTGCCGCCAAGATGCCTTTCTACCAGTGGCTGCTTCAGAGGCATCTAAAGCAGACATAGACAATTATTATTATTATTATTATTATTATTATTATTATTATTAGTAGTAGTAGTAGTAGTAGTAGTAGTAGTAGTAGTAGTAGTAGTAGTAGTAGTAGTAGTAGTAGTAGAAAAAACATGAAAACTTACCATCAGGGCTGTTAATTCCTGTGAGTTACTGTCATCAGAGGGAATTTCATTTTTAACACAGCTCTTCAATACAGGCCTTTTCTTTGGCTTACTCAGATGCTGTAAGACAATATTCAATAACAATATGAAAAACATAAAAATATAAATAACAAAATCCTGGCCAACGTTTAATTTGCTAACAATTATTTAAAAAAAAAAAATAAAAATAAGATAAGTAAAAACAATATACAGTTGAAGTCAAAATTAATATTATTGATTTTTTTTCTTTTTTAAATATTTCCTAAATTATGTTTAACAGAGCAAGAGAATATTCACATCATGTATGATAATATTTTTTTTATTCTGGAGAAAGTCGTGTTTTATTTCAGCAAGAATAAAAGCAGTTTTAATAAAAAAAAATAAAAAAATTAAGGTCAAAATTATTAGCCCCTTTAGGCTATATATCTTTTTAGATTTGCTACAAAACAAACCATTATACAACAACTTGCCTATATACTTAAATAACCAAATTAACCTAGTTAAGCTTTTAAATGTCACTTTAAGCTATATAGAATTGTCTTGAAAAATATCTGGTAAAATATAATTTACTCCCATTATGGCAAAGATAAAATAAATCAGTTATTAGAAAGGAGTTATTAAAACTATTATGTTTAGAAATGTGTTGAAAAAAAAATCTTCTCTTTGTCAAACAGAAATTGGGGAAAAAACAGGGGGGGCTAATAATTCTGACCTTAACTGTATGTGTAAATTAAATTACTAGTTTATATAAATATATTTAATATGCTAACAATTATTTGCATATCACAATATTATTGAACCAATAAATGTGTTATATTGAATTACTATTATAGTTTGCATAAATATATTAAACATATTATAAATAAACTAATTAATTGTAAATGATTTATAAAAACATTACTATACAAAGTGCGAAAATAATTTATCATTTTGAGATCAGCTAAAGTCTACATACTGTATAATATTTATTAACGCTGTGAGAATATATGTATGTGTGTGTATATACTATAAACTTTTAAAAAAAAAATAAAAAAAAAAACATAAATAAATGTTTCTAGTACCTGTGAATAACTGAAATATAACCATATCTCTATACGAGAAAAAAAACTGTATGAGGGTAAATCAGCGATACCTTGCTATTTTTAGTGAGTTCTTTGTGTTTGCTGAGAACAAGGCCAATGACATCACAGAGAATGCTCACTTTCCTCTCTGCAAACCCAAACTGAAGGAACTGCTGTTTGGTCAACAGTGGTCTATAGCTGAAAACATCCCGCAAGACCTACATTTGAAGGGATTTTCTCATCAAAACACAGATACAACAAAACACAGTGATTTAAAATAAATATTACAACTTGAGAGGTTTAACGCATTAAAGGAACTGGAAGGAAATTATCCTCTAAGTGGATTAAAATCCCAAACAAAAAAAACTAAAAAGAAGAAGAAGAAAAAAAAAAAAAGATTTGTAGACTTTTTGGAATTCCAGAGGAGCCACTAAGACTAATCACAGGAATACGCAAATGTAAACAGTGAGATGTACTGTAGCACGAAGGAAAAAACGACGACTGGAAAAAAAAATGATTGAATTGCTAAACACTACTTTCCTGTTACAGCGTCTCTAATTTTTAGCAAATGCCACCAAGGCCCTGAAGGTAATCTAAAGGGACCACTAATTCCCCCCTGAATATTTTACGTGAGCCTCAGATGATACTGGGATGAAGGCCAGAACTTTAAGAGCTGCACAAAAGGTCAGCGAACAGGAGGAAGTGCTGAAAGACAGAGCAGCGCTTCAGTCAGTCCCATGGCTGAACGTACAGAATCAGTTTTGAGTTAATCTGAGATCAGACGACTTGGACCAGCATGAAAACAAGCCTTCTTCTTTTATTCACTCACTGCAGGAGAGCGATGCGAGTGGAGAATAGTAATTACTCAGGATTTGCTGGTGAAGAGCTGCCAGTTGAACATCTGAATGCTTTGCTTCAGAGCTACAGATGCTCCAAATCACAGACCTTCACAGAGAGGACCTGCGGTTCTGATTTTAGGGGTAAAGGGGTAGTTCACCCCAAAATAACATTTACTATTTACTAACATTTACTATTTATTTAACATTTACTAACATTTAGTATTTTTTTTTAATTATGTTGGAAACGGGTAAATATTGACATCCATAGTAGAAAAAAAATGCAATAGAAGTCAATGGCTGCATGTTTCTAACATACTTTGAAATATCTTCTTTATGTTCAACAAAAGAAAGAAACTGAAACAATTTTGGAATAAGTGAAAACTGAGTCATTAAACCCTGCCAGATTCGAGACAATGCCAATAAATAAGGCTTATATTAATCAACCTCTTCAAAGAGGGAGTGAAAAACAGTATTAATGGCTTGTTCGGAGTTAAAAAGCCTTTAGAGTTTGACCCTAAAAATGAACTGTGTCCTCATAACTGGGAAAAGGCAACTGTAAGCACTTTGATCCATTTAAAATAACCAACTCATTAAAACCACTAGCTCTTGAAAGAAACTGCAAACAGTTTAAAAAAGTCAAAATTAAAGTGGGCTGTGATGTCAAGCATGTTAATAAAGATCTGTTGTTGATTTTAAATAAAAATATACTATCCAGAAACTAGCCTAAATGCTAAAACATGAATGGAATGAATGTATTTTAAAGGAATGATTCACAAATTACACTTGGGTCATTATTAATTCATAAAGGTTATATGTTGTTTATAAAAACTTTTTTTTTACTATACAGTAGATGCCAATGGTCACCAAAAGGTTGGATTAAATTAAAAAAAGTTAATTGTATGACTATACTTTGCTGTAATATTTCCAGGGTGTTTTTTTTTTTTTGTTTGTTTGTTTGTTTGTTTGTTTTTTGGTTGATTCACACTTTTAAATTGTTTTATGAGACCTTGATCTTAGCTCTGAAATGTGATGTTTAAAATGTAAATCTACTGTTCAACAAAATAAATGTTTTTGACACTTTTAGAATAAAATAATAAATTTAGAATAAAATGATAAATTGTCTGGGTTGATTTTGGTCACATTAAATCCAATGTGAAAACCTGGTAATGAGCTGCCAGTTTTTTTGTTTTTGTTTTTTTCTGTTATGAACTTATTTCTCAGACTGCACCAACATTCTTCAAAATGCCTTCTTTTACATTCTCCAGGGAAAAAAATAGAAATGTATACAGTAGGGTTACATGATTCATGATAAATTAAGAACCCTGATTCTTTTTATAGAAATAGTTAAAATATAATAGTTTAAGAGTTACCCGAATAGGCAGCTAAACTAAAAATGCTTTAGTGGACTTAAATTTTATCATTAATGAAATCAATAAATATTTTAATGATATGGTTTGGCATATAATAAATGAATCAGCATTTTGAATGAATCTCTTGAAGTACTGCTTCATTGCATGTTAAACATAAACATACAGTGGAAGTCATAATTATTAGGCCCCCTTTGAATTTTTTTTTTCTCTTTTAAATATTTATTAAATGATGTTAAACAGAGCAAGGAAATTTTCAAAGTATGTCTGATAATATTTTTTCTTCTGGAGAAAGTCTTATTTGTTTTATTTCAGCTTAAATAAAAGCAGTTTTTAATAAAAAAAAATAAAAAAAAACATTTTAAGATTAAAATTATTACCCCCTTTATAAGCTACGTTTTTTTCTGATAGACTACAGAACAAACCATCATTATAAAATAACTTGCCTAATTACCTTAACCTGCCTAGTTAACCTAATTACCTAGTTAAGCCTTTAAATGTCACTTGCTGTACAGAAGCTATATAGAAGTGTCTTGAAAAACATCTAGTAAAATATTATTTACTGTCATCATGGCAAAGATAAAATAAATCACTTATCAGAAATTAGTCCTTAAAACTATGTTTAGAAATGTGTTGAAAATATCTTCTCACCGTTAAACAGAAATTGGGAGAAAAATAAATAGGGGCGCTAATAATTCAGGGGTACTGATAATTCTGACTTCAACTGTATATATTGAAGACAGCTAGAACCTTGCAACCATTGATTCCCACAGTATTTTTTCTACTATGGAAGTAAAAAGTTACATGTTTTCCGCATTCTTCAAAATATCTTCTTTAGTTTTCAACAATAGAAAGTTTTGGAACCACTTAAGTAAATTGTGATTTTTAGTCAATTAGAAATGTAGTAAATTTCCATAAACTATCCCTTTAAAAAGCTTTACAAACTACGTGCAGAGATAAATAAATAAATAAAACAATAAATAAATACTAAGCTACATCAAAATATATAATATTTAATAAGCTATATAAAAATATGATGAATGATAATCACCTTGTACACATTCTCAATAAATCGCAAATCATTCATTCCGGTTAGTTCCACGCCAAAATCGACCAGGTGCTCTGTGAGTGAGGGGGAAAAGGACGTGAAGGCAAAGCTTACAATAGGAAGACACGCTGATGGATCTCCAACAGCCAATCTGGAAGAGGAAACCACAATATTAAATTATAAAGGACTTGTAATGACAAACAATTCATAAAACGTCATCATAAAATCAACACCAAATCGAGGTTTTAAATCAAATATAATGTTTAAAAGAGTGGCAGCACTTGAAAAATAAAAGCTGTCTGCAAGCCATTTTGAGTGTCGTGCTGGAGGCAAATTAAGTCATCTTTCCAGCATACACAAGCCAAAATAGATCTGTCTTTTTGAGGAGCATTCTGTGTTTGATGCATCTCACATCAAAACCTCTGAGCTGAGCATCTGATGTGCAGCTTGGGGTCTTGGTGGAGGAACGGAGCTGGTTTTTGTAAAGCCTGTTTACAAAATAGCGGAGCGCTGGAGAGGCTCCGGACAAGTCTTCAACTTTCCAAACTTCAAAACAAAATACGGGACATGAAACACTGACAGAGTCTTATTTTGGGATGTTTATATGAGTCAAGATGTTTCAAAGTCAAGGCCAAAAAAAAAAAAAATGAATGGTGGAATTAGGGAACGTCAATGTCTAATGGATTACATCTTGCATATATTATATCATCTCTGCTGACCGCATATGAAATAATCATTCAGATGATGGATTTGTAAAGCCCTGGGAAGTGGAGATTTGTATCTACAAATCTAGGATTTGTCTCTGTGGCCACATTTAACAAGATTATGTTCTTTTATATAGACATTTGAGGTTAAAGAAAAAATAGAACTGATTAAAAAATTGACTGATGAAACGTATACCTTTAATTTATTGTGGATAAAAGCATCTGCTAGATAGTCAACATACAGAAAAAGGATACTAATTGTTCCATGTATGTATAGTTAATGGATATTATTCAAAGCAAATATACATTTTTATGTGCTAACATGCATGTAAAACAAGTATAAACATTAATAAAATGCTCACTCAGCCATAGTGTACTTTGCAAATTTCCACTTCCAGTCTTTTGGCATGGGTGTGGTCAGGGTCATGATTATGAAAATGATTTAGGAAAATCTTTTGCTCAGAATGTATGCTTTATTGTTCCATGTTAAATTATTTGGAAACTTCATTTTACTATTATTTAATACAGTAATAATTCTTAGAATGGTTAAGTAGAAGTATTTGTGAATGTTTAGATAAATGAGAAAATGTTTTTATAACAATATACAACAGCAACAGCAATATTAATAACAACAGTAACAGTGAAAGAATCCAACTTCATTTCCCCCCATACATTACAACATAACCTGTTTAATTACTTTTTTATTCAGAGATTATTCACAGATTATTCATAAATGAGCGAGGCAGTGGTGCAGTAGGTAGTGCTGTCGCCTCACAGCAAGAAGGTCTCTGGGTCGCTGGTTCAAACCTCGGCTCAGATGGCGTTTCTGTGTGGAGTTTGCATGTTCTCCCTGCCATCGCGTGGGTTTCCTCCGGGTGCTTCGGTTTCCCCCACAGTCCAAAGACATGCGGTACAGGTGAATTGGGTAGGCTAAATTGTCCGTAGTGTATGAGTGTGTGTGTGAATGTGTGTGTGGATGTTTCCCAGAGATGGGCAGCGGCTGGAAGGGCATCCGCTGCGTAAAAACTTGCTGGATAAGTTGGCGGTTCATTCCGCTGTGGCGACCCCAGATTAATAAAGGGACTAAGCCGACAAGAAAATGAATGAATGAATGAATGAATGAGAACTCATAAATATTGTGCACTTATACCAGTATTTAAATATGATATCCACTAAATTGTCTAATTAAACTCTAGTTTATACACCATAAAATAGTGCAAAGTACACTTAGAACAAGAATCATTTGATGACATATTAAAACCCAATATTTAAGGATCACAGAACAGCCACAAAATGCCTTATAAAATGATATTTATATATCAGCAAAAAATAAAAAATAAATTAAAAAATCAACCATTTAAAAGACAGTTCATTTTATATGATAACATATTTGTTTACATACAGTTAAAGTCAGAACAATTAGCCCCCTTCAAATTTTTTTCTTCTTTTTTAATTATTTTCCAAATGATGTTTAACAGAGCAAGGAAATTTTCACAGTATGTCTTATAATATTTTTTCTTCTGGAGAAAGTCTTATTTGTTTTATTTCGACTAGAATAAAAGCAGTTTTAAATTTTTTAAACACCATTTTAGGGACAAAATTATTAGCCCCTTTAGGCTATATTGTTTCTAGATAATTTACAGAACAAACCATTGCTATACAATAACTTGCCTAATTACCCTAACCTGCCTAGTTAACCTAAATAACCAAGTTAAGCCTTTAAATGTCACTTTAAGCTGTATAGAAGTGTCTTGAAAAATATCCAGTAAAATATTATTTACTGTCATCATGGCAAAGATAAAATAAATCAGTTATTAGAGATGAGTTATTAAAACTATTGTGTTTAGAAATGTGTTGAAAAAATCTGCTCTCCGTTAAACATAAATTGGGGAAAAAATAAACAAGCGGTCTAAAAATTCAGGGGGGCTGATAATTCTGACTTCAACTGTATTTTAATATGTACAGGTCCGAATAATTTTTTATTTTATTTTTATATTATACAATTAAAATATAATTAATAAACTAATATCGAATAAACACTAGGGCTGCACAATATATCATTTCAGCATCGATATCGCAATGTGATTATTCACAATAGTCACATCAATCCACAGTGTCAAGTTCAGCTTCAGTTTATTCATCCCTCAGGAAATTTGATTGGAATAATAGCTTACCAGGAACCATCCTGTTGAGTGATTGTGAAGTTTAACCTTAAACTAGTGCTTTTTTGATTTGTTTTTAAAGATTTTAAATAATTTGTGTACAAAAAATTAAAACAATAAAAATGTATTGCATTTAACTTTTATACAATGAAGAATTTACTGTTTTATTTGCTTTCATTTGAATATTCAACGTATTTTTGAATACAGTTAGACCCACCAAAAATGTATGCAGATTATCTGGCCTTCAAAAGTCTTCCAATCAATATAAATGTATGAGTTCTTTCCAAATTGAGCTATTCAAGTCATCTGGTGAAATAATTATAATCATATCGCATAATCGCAATAAATATCACAGAAAAACAAAATATTGTAATCTCAGATTTTTTAAATATTGTGCAGCCTTAATTAATACCAACTATCAATATTAATGAATCAATATACTATTAATAAAAAAATATTAAGAAAATAAATATAAGTTATGTTGAATGACAATGGAGCATTATATAATAAACATTAAAGTAGACACTTACATTTAATATGCTTTAGTGTGTATTTAAAATCATATCAATTTAGTTGATGTGTTTCCAAAATCTCATTTTTACTCATGTCTTTTGGTCTGTGTATTATAATATAACTGAATTACTTACAGTCTCAGCCACTATCAACATTTATTTTCTGTACAAATTTAATTAAATGGTTACTACAACTGACACTCTGCATAACATTTTCATTTGAGTTTTTCTGAACAAATAAACTGAAGACAGAAGTTTTTTTTTCTTAGTATGCAAGAAAGAACACTTACAAAGATACCATAAGAACAAATAGATAAAAAAAGTTACATAAATAAAGTTTACATGATTTACACCAAGAAAGGGTTTTACATGCAAATTAATTATTAGAGTTCAATAAAGAATTTCTGAAAATAATAAGGGTGTTTCTTCAAAAAATTACTTCATTTATGGATGTAACATTTAGCCTGAAAAAACAAGAAATTAATAATAAATTTACAATGAGAAGGATTTAAGTTCAGAGAGTTACCAAAGAGTACAGTTTTTGTGGAAATACAAAACACTTTACCGCAAGTACATTCCCAAAATAAATGATTTAGTGTTTCGAAGACAGACAGTTAATCTAGATTCAACAACAAAAACCTGAGTAAATAACGAGTTATTTTTGAACTACACTATTCTTTTAACATTGATACTCCATACCTTTGATAGTCCACATCTCTGGGATACTTCAGAGACCGAAGAGACGCTTCCAGTTTTCTGAGACATCCCTTCAGGTCACCAGTGGCCATCTCTGTCATTTCATCAAGAGTTACATTGTTATTAACAAGTTTAGATGCATACAGCGATGTCAATTCATCATTCATAAGCAACGTGTGTGTTACCCTTTGTCTACAAAGGTAAATCATTAAAAACGGTTGTTATATTAACGTTTGGAAAACCAAAACTCTTACCGAAGGCTAAATATTAGTAACGGAGTTATTGCTAATCCCTTCCTTTTGTTTTTGCCGCTAAAGGATTCAAGATTGTTGTTATTGGTTTCTATGCAGTGGATACAAAAATCACCCACAGTTTCGCTTCTGCACATTCATGTCTGGTTGTTAGGTTGTTAGGTTCTGTCCAAAATACAAAAAGATACATAATTTGTTAGTGCTAGTCTCATGAACTGGTTGACGAACTTAATTAAGCGAAGTATTCTATTTATTTATTTATTTATTTATTTATTTATTTATTTATTTATCAATCACACATTTGTTTATTGTTTAATATATATATATATATATATATATATATATATATATATATAGAAATAAATAAATAAACAAAATACATTTAATATTATTATTATTAATAATAATAATAATAATAATAAAATTTACCAAAAAAATAACATTTAAACAACCAAATAAATACATGTTAAATGACTTACATTATTAAATTATTTTAATATTACTTTGTACATTTATTACACCTACAAGTCAGGTGAACTGGATAAGCTAAATTGTCCTTAGTGTATGTGTGTGAATGACAGTGTATGGTGTTTCCCAGTGATGGGTTGCAGCTGGAAGGGCATCCGCTGTGTAAAACAAATGCTGGATAAGGTGGCGATTTTTAAGTGGCGACCCCTGATTAAAAAAGGAACTGAGCCAAAAAAATTAACATATGAATGAATGAATATTTATTACAAAGACTAAGGACTATGTTTCACATCAAATAACCACACGAACTTGACCAAGACGACAAAAAGAAAAAAAGTTTTTAACGAAAGTGCAACTGAGTGTACTCGTGCTCAATTTACTTTACGCGATTTGCGTCACTTCCACCAATAACAAGAAACGTCAGTCTGGCCAGAGTGTTCGAGGAGGCGGAGAGAGAGGCAGGAGGAGCGACTGTACTGATGAATGATAGAGTCACAGGACTGTCTCACCCTCGACCTGCAGCGTTGGAGCTGTCACGATGGCTGTACTGGGCTCCGGTTAAAGGACTGAGATAATTTCACCCGCGAGACTGTGGCAGACCAGCGAGTCATTTCGTCGCGGCGGCGGTAGAAGTATTTCATACACACAGAGGTGGGTGGCGCTGCTTTGAGCGATTGACGCTGCGAAAATAAAAACAGAAGATTTCGATGCGTCACTTTGCGCGACAGCCAATCGGAGGGCGAGTTAATGTGTCAAATCGGAATTCTAGCCAATAGTGTTAGGGCGAGGCGGGATTTGTGCTTCAGCCAAACATGATGGAGGACTTATTTCTTAAAAATGTACCTCGATTTGTGTGTCAGTCGTCGAACTTAAAAGTTTGATAAAGTACATCTCTAAAAAATACACATTTATTTAGTGTAAAACAAAGCGGAGCTCGTGCTAACTTGTTTTGTAGTTATGTAATATGTAAGACGAGTTCTTCTTTGTTAGGACAGAAATCATAAAGGCTACTGCAATGCAAACTGGGTCAGAGTTATAATACGTTTTGCGTTATCAGGCTAATATAATTGTCAGATACTGTAAACAGTTGTCAGCAGTGGTGACAGTCTTGTAATGCCGTTCTTTCCAGCTTGTCCCAATTTACTGTAAACAGTTTGACAAGAGTTACATGATAGTGACATATTTAGAGTTACTTTCTCTTTTAATAGAAATACTAATTAGATGATGGAATCATTGGTATCTAATAATAATAATATATAATAATAATAATAATAATAATAATATAGATGTTTGTAATGTAACTATGATAATCGTAAGGCATATGCATATTTAATAATATTAGTATATCATAATAATGAAGAATGATGGTATTGTGTTCATGGCACTTCAAAATAAAGCCAATACTTGTTTATTATTTCACCTTTTAGAAGTCCTTTTAAGAATATTCTGGTTGTTGTATTAACAAGAGTGGCATGATAATAACATAAAAAATGTTGCCAGTTCTGTTTACGTTCTCTTTTAATAGAAACACTAATTAGGTGAAGAAATTCCTGATATTTAAAAATAATAATATGAATAACATAGATGTTCATAGTATAACTATAGTACTAGTAAGGCGTGTGCATATTTAATAAAATGAGTATATCATAATAATGAACATTAATGATACTGTTATTGTGGCACTTCAAAATAAAGTGAATACTTGTTTATTTTTTCACCTTTCAGAAGTCCTTTTCATAACATTCAGATTATGGTATTAGAAATAGTGTTTATAACAGCATCAAATGCTTAAAGTCTTCATGGACTACTTTTTTTTTTTCAAGATGCTAATCTGGCGTATGACATGCCCAAAATATTGATTGAAATGTTCTGATTCTTTATTTGTTTACACTTTACAGTAAATCCCAATTAACATTAATTATAAAAGCTAAACTGAGAGTGAAAACATTAATCATAGGTGCTGTTAATGTTTTCTTGATTAACTCATTAAAATCAAACAAGTTTTAATTAAAATAATAACTAATAATTCAGTTTGTTTCATACTTTTACATACATACATGCTTGGTTAGCAAACTTTGCTCGTCCTCATCGCACAACTTTGCACTAATTCTTCTTGAGTTGTACATACCCTCTGGACATATACATTTGTAATTATGTTCATATCTGCCCGCATACCTCTGATTATTATCAACCTGTACATATTTTTTATCTATTGTAAATCTCTGTTAATAGTTAATATAACCTGTATATAATGTTTATAGTGCATCCATCTGTAAATATCACCATAGTTTTTTTATTTTTATTTTATTATTATTATTTTTTTATAATTGCACTTTATAGCTTATACCTATATATAGCAGCTGCTATTGCACTCCTGGTTAGACTTAAACTGCATTTCATGCCTTGTACTTGTACATGTATAATGACAATAAAGTTAAATCTAATCTAATCTAGCTGTTTCCCACTGTTGAAGATCTCCTAAAATCACTTACGAGAGTTTATTGTAAAGAGTACATGTAAACTTTTGCAACATTTGAAGTACTTGAGTTTATGTTAAACATTTATATACATTAAAGAATAAACAAAAAGTAGTTTTTTTTTTTTTTTTGTTATTACATCTGTTAAAAAAACTTTTTTATTTGTTCTTGATGAGAGT